>NC_092285.1:1500000-1797500 GCF_036320965.1 Panulirus ornatus
TATGTGGAGAAAGACTTGTAGAAAGAGAGAGAGTGAATTGAGCCAATCACAAGCAAGTTCCAGATAACACGTAAGCCAGCTTTTATATCTTAACGTAAACACATGCATGGAACAATCACAGAAACATTTAAAAGAATACTTGACATCTGGTTGAAATCAGTCCCAGATGAAGCAAGAATCCATGAATATGTAATGCAGGTGGACAACTGAGAAGAACAGACTTACTCAGCAAGCAAGACGTGCGACATCTCTCTCTCTCTCTCTCTCTCTCTCTCTCTCTCTCTCTCTCTCTCTCTCTGAAACACCTGACCATAAGCCAGCAAGAAAGCAATTTCGTCACAGTGGAATGAATATCATATGTATTCTCTTGATCTGCAAATGTTAGGCTGAGAGAATATACCTCAATTATGAATGAAAAAAAATCCGATTTAAGAGACTATCTTGTTGGGCAATTGTTGGGCAGAGGGTAAATTGTGTTCCATCATTGACGTCTAAACTGAAACTCTTGCAAAGCTTCTTTGGCATACGAAAGTAGCAGGATGGAAGGATAATTTGTACACTTTCGAAGTCTGACAGTCTGAAAAGCAGAGCGTACGTCACTGGGAAAAGTAAAATATACCTCGTAGAGACACAGTATGATGCTGCACACAGACAGACGCATGTGACACAGACGTCCACGTCACCAAACATACAGACATACAGACATACAGACGAGAGGGAAGAATGATTAAGAGATTGGCCGTGCAGGTCGGCCTGGCGACCAATCATAAGTGCTGCTGGATGTTACAGCCTCACAGTAGCTTCGCTTGTAAGCTCTTAAAACATCACTTACCCAGATGGGACAATCGTGCTCAAAAGTCCACGAGGGAAAAAAAAAGAAAGCACACACAACCGGTGGAAAATCGGAATAAATAAATAAACAGGATCCAAATTTACACTAAAAACTTAGGCGTTGTACGTGAGCCGCCATGCGTCTGGGTTTCGTGGTATCAGATGGATCATGACAACACAGACGAGGTCAGGTCACACGTATCCTCCCCTACCTCCCTCCTACCCTACCCCACCCTACACCTCACCTGCATCTCATTAATTAAACCATAAATGACCCTGAGCATCAGTCGCCAATGACCCCAAACATCAAACGTGTGTAATGGTCAAGTTTGAGTGCTCGTATCCATGCGAAACCTATCCATAATCGAGTCATTTCTCCTTCATCTCCAGACATAAATATCTCTATTTCTCGAAGTATGTCTGGGAGGTGAGAGTTACTGGTGTGTGACACAAAAGGTAAACAATTAAGGGGATGAACGCCTCGTTACGCTACAGGGAAGGGTCGACTTCTTCCTTGAGTGAGAGAGAGATAAAATAAAACAATTACTTTGTGGTGTCTCTTGACCTCCCACATCATTGCACCGTGACCTTGCTGGGTCGACCCCCCCCCCCCCCAGGTGCTATGTAAGCTGGTGTTGACACACAACCTGGAGAGGACGTGTACACAAGTGTGGTGACAACAGTTGTGTTGTCAGCCAACATCCTTTTGATTACACAAAACCTGCAAGTTTAAAGACATCGTTAAGATAATCGTAAAACCAGACGCCAAACACACCCCGCTGGACAGAGAGAGAGAGAGAGAGAGAGAGAGAGAGAGAGAGAGAGAGAGAGAGAGAGAAAGAGAGAGAGAGAGAGAGAGAGAGAGAGAGAGAGAGAGAGAGAGAGAGAGAGAATGTTGATCTGCCAACATGCTGGAATAATACAAAGACATCCTGTATTATACAAAATTAGGTTTTGTAAATGACCTGGTACGTTGGTTATCGAACCTGTGACCTCGTGAACACTGACGAAGTTCCCTTCACTTCAAACATTCAAGTCGTGTTTCCACAACCATGCCTTCTTTCCGCACTTCAAGTCAATTTTTCCATTTTCATATTTTCCTCAGCACTTTCCAGCACGACAATTTGGAAAGTAGTAACAAAAACCTTCAGGAAACAAGCAAGACTAATGTTTTATATGAGACGACGTAATGATAAGACACAGAACCATATATTCCTGTGTCTCAGCAGCTAGGTTTCCTTGTGTCTCAGCAGCTAGGTTTCCTTGTGTCTCAGCAGCTAGGCTTCCTTGTGTCTCAGCAGCTAGGCTTCCTTGTGTCTCAGCAGCTAAGCTTCCTTGTGTCTCAGCAGCTAGGTTTCCTTGTCTCAGCAGCTAGGTTTCCTTGTGTCTCAGCAGCTAGGCTTCCTTGTGTCTCAGCAGCTAGGCTTCCTTGTGTCTCAGCAGCTAGGCTTCCTTGTGTCACAGCAGCTAGGCTTCCACGTGTCTCAGCAGCTAGGTTTCCTTGTGTCTCAGCAGCTAGGCTTCCACGTGTCTCAGCAGCTAGGCTTCCACGTGTCTCAGCAGCTAGGTTTCCTTGTCTCAGCAGCTAGGCTTCCACGTGTCTCAGCAGCTAGGCTTCCTTGTGTCTCAGCAGCTAGGCTTCCACGTGTCTCAGCAGCTAGGCTTCCACGTGTCTCAGCAGCTAGGTTTCCTTGTCTCAGCAGCTAGGCTTCCACGTGTCTCAGCAGCTAGGCTTCCTTGTGTCACAGCAGCTAGGCTTCCACGTGTCTCAGCAGCTAGGTTTCCTTGTGTCTCAGCAGCTAGGCTTCCACGTGTCTCAGCAGCTAGGCTTCCTTGTGTCTCAGCAGCTAGGCTTCCTTGTGTCTCAGCAGCTAGGCTTCCTTGTGTCTCAGCAGCTAGGCTTCCTTGTGTCTCAGCAGCTAGGCTTCCTTGTGTCTCAGCAGCTAGGCTTCCTTGTGTCTCAGCAGCTAGGCTTCCTTGTGTCACAGCAGCTAGGCTTCCACGTGTCTCAGCAGCTAGGTTTCCTTGTGTCTCAGCAGCTAGGCTTCCTTGTGTCACAGCAGCTAGGCTTCCACGTGTCTCAGCAGCTAGGTTCCCTTGTGTCTCAGCAGCTAGGCTTCCTTGTGTCTCAGCAGCTAGGCTTCCTTGTGTCACAGCAGCTAGGCTTCCTTGTGTCTCAGCAGCTAGGCTTCCTTGTGTCACAGCAGCTAGGCTTCCTTGTGTCTCAGCAGCTAGGTTTCCTTGTGTCTCAGCAGCTACGTTTCCTTGTGTCTCAGCAGCTAGGCTTCCTTGTGTCTCAGCAGCTAGGCTTCCTTGTGTCACAGCAGCTAGGCTTCCTTGTGTCTCAGCAGCTAGGCTTTCTTGTGTCTCAGCAGCTAGGCTTCCTCGTGTCTCAGCAGCTAGGTTTCCTTGTGTCTCAGCAGCTAGGCTTCCTTGTGTCACAGCAGCTAGGCTTCCTTGTGTCTCAGCAGCTAGGCTTCCTTGTGTCACAGCAGCTAGGTTTTCTTGTGTCTCAGCAGCTAGGCTTCCTTGTGTCACAGCAGCTAGGCTTCCTTGTGTCACAGCAGCTAGGCTTCCTTGTGTCTCAGCAGCTAGGCTTCCTTGTGTCACAGCAGCTAGGCTTCCTCGTGTCTCAGCAGCTAGGCTTCCTTGTGTCACAGCAGCTAGGTTTTCTTGTATCTCAGCAGCTAGGCTTCCTTGTGTCTCAGCAGCTAGGCTTCCTCGTGTCTCAGCAGCTAGGTACGACCCTTGAGCAAGACGGTACGACCCTTGAGCACGACGGTATGACCCTTGAGCACGACGATACGACCCTTGAGCACGACGGTACGACCCTTGAGCACGACGGTGCGACCCTTGAGCACGACGGTACGACCCTTGAGCACGACGGTGCGACCCTTGAGCACGACGGTACGACCCTTGAGCACGACGATACGACCCTTGAGCACGACGGTACGACCCTTGAGCACGACGGTACGACCCTTGAGCACGACGGTACGACCCTTGAGCACGACGGTGCGACCCTTGAGCACGACGGTACGACCCTTGAGCACGACGATACGACCCTTGAGCACGACGGTGCGACCCTTGAGCACGACGGTACGACTCTTGAGCACGACGACACGACCCTTGAGCACGACGGTACGACCCTTGAACACGACGGTACGACCCTTGAACACGACGGTACGACCCTTGAGCACGACGGTACGACCCTTGAACACGACGGTACGACCCTTGAGCACGACGGTACGACCCTTGAACACGACGGTACGACCCTTAAATCGTGGTCAAGAGGTCAGATGAGCCAAAAAAGTAGAAGAATTTCTCTCCTGACCTTAACAGAAACATTTAAACATTTCGTATATCATCAATTCTTTTTCTGACGAAAATATCATATACATAATTACCATTTACGCTTTTAACTCAACTACGAGAAAGTATACGCTGGGACCAGGTTTTCTGTAATGCATATAGACGTGAATATGACAGCATATATAGAATAATTAATCTTCTTTCTTATTCTCTGGATTTCTCTGTGTTATTCTACCATTAGGTAGGTACTCAAACACCAGATGTCTGTAGTCCATCATTAAATACATTCAACCATTCGCCTTCACAGAGGCATCAACAGAAATGTACAAAAATGATAAAAGAAAATAAATAAAAATAAAAAACCTGGATAAAAAAAAATAAAACACAAACAAAATACAGAAACACTCGGAAAAACACAACACAGAGGACATAAGAGAAACACTAATCAAATTAACAATCTCATGAAGGGGTTGTACAACCTAAATACAACATAGGAATTAATCACACCTATGTGCCCAGGGATTCGAACCCGAGTTAAATACTCGACAGTGGAGAGGAGTGTAACCATTCAGCCAGGAGGGAGGGTAAAATTCCCCATCTAACACCGTCTTCCATGATCCATGAAACCCTTCGCCACCGACAGCGGTCATGATGGGTTAAGGACGACCCGACAGCGGTCATGATGGGTTAAGGACGACCCGACAGCGGTCATCATGGGTTAAGGACGACCCGACAGCGGTCATGATGGGTTAAGGAAGACCCGACAGCGGTCATGATGGGTTAAGGACGACCCGACAGCGGTCATGATGGGTTAAGGAAGACCCGACAGCGGTCATCATGGGTTAAGGAAGACCCGACAGCGGTCATCATGGGTTAAGGAAGACCCGACAGCGGTCATGATGGGTTAAGGACGACCCGACAGCGGTCATGATAGGTTAAGGAAGACCCGACAGCGGTCATGATGGGTTAAGGAAGACCCGACAGCGGTCATCATGGGTTAAGGAAGACCCGACAGCGGTCATGATGGGTTAAGGGAGACCCGACAGCGGTCATCATGGGTTAAGGAAGACCCGACAGCGGTCATCATGGGTTAAGGAAGACCCGACAGCGGTCATGATGGTTTAAGGAAGACCCGACAGCGGTCATCATGGGTTAAGGAAGACCCGACAGCGGTCATCATGGGTTAAGGAAGACCCGACAGCGGTCATGATGGGTTAAGGAAGACCCGACAGCGGTCATCATGGGTTAAGGAAGACCCGACAGCGGTCATGATGGGTTAAGGAAGACCCGACAGCGGTCATCATGGGTTAAGGAAGACCCGACAGCGGTCATGATGGGTTAAGGAAGACCCGACAGCGGTCATGATGGGTTAAGGGAGACCCGACAGCGGTCATGATGGGTTAAGGAAGACCCGACAGCGGTCATGATCCACCTCTCTACCATGATCTCACGTAAAATTAATATCCACCATTGACGTCCATGTGTGGGTGGAGGGACCACACAACACACACTCCTCCCTCATGTGTCGTCTTGCACTCCCCACCTGGCAAACATTTGGTACGGGTTCGAATCATGGCAGCCATTAAGGTAAAGGATTTATATCACGTTTATTTGACAGTGCATGCCAGAAGTTTATATATATATATATATATATATATATATATATATATATATATATATATATTATCCCTGGGGATAGGGGATCAAGAATACTTCCCACGTATTCCCTGCGTGTCGTAGAAGGCGACTAAAAGGGGAGGGAGCGGGGGGCTGGAAATCCTCTCCTCTCACTTTTTTTTTAATTTTCCAAAAGAAGGAACAGAGAATTGGGCCAGGTGAGGGTCCTCTGTTCTTAATGCTACCTCGCTAACGCGGGAAATGGCGAATAGTTAAAAAAAAAAATATATATATATATATATATATATATATATATATATATATATATATATATATATATATATATATATATATATATATATATCCCTTAAACAAGAACTTGTAACTTAAAACTCGACCATACACATACTTTATATTGCTACACACACACACACACACACAGACACAGACACAGACACACACACACACACTCACCCACACACACACACACACACACACAGACACACACATACACACACACACACATGTGGTAAGGTGGGAAGCAGAGAGCCAAAGTGGAGGATAATGTGGAGTTATCTGGTATTCAGGCATCAGAGGTGGGTGGGCGGGTCCCCACACTGGGGTTGCGCTCTGCCACCACTCGCCAGGTAGCCACATCCAACCACACATACTTCCCCAACATTATCTCACATCCAAGTCTTACACTTAACACAATGCCTGCCATACATTTATCATCTGCATCCCTTAACAAGAACAAGCTCAAGAATTTAATGTGTATTTCTTCTCCATTTTAAGATGATATTAATCTTTTTTTTCCACCTAGACTTCCATGATTGCCATAAATTGAATTCCCGGACCACCTTAACTGTATCAAAAACTCGCATTAGCGCGACCTGGAGGAAGAAATGGCTGGAAGACATTCGGCGGGAAAGTTAGTATGTGCCGCTTATATTGAGGATCCCTGGGGAGGACAAATGGCTGCACATTTTATGAGGTGGGAGTAGAAGGGAGTCAATCTTTCGCTTTTCTCCATCGCCCCATCCACACACACACACACACACACACACACAGTTTTACTAGATATATATATCTTGGTATATATATATATATATATATATATATATATATATATATATATATATATGTAAGGCATGTGTACGTGTAGGAAGAGAGGAAAGTGATTGGTTCTCAGTGAATGTAGGTTTGCGGCAGGGGTGTGTGATGTCTCCATGGTTGTTTAATTTGTTTATAGATGGGGTTGTTAGGGAGGAAAATGCAAGAGTTTTGGAAAGAGGGGCAAGTATGAAGTCTGTTGGGGATGAGAGAGCTTGGGAAGTGAGTCAGTTGTTGTTCGCTGATGATACAGCGCTGGTGGCTGATTCATGTGAGAAACTGCAGAAGCTGGTGACTGAGTTTGGTAAAGCGTGTGAAAGAAGAAAGTTAAGAGTAAATGTGAATAAGAGCAAGGTTATTAGGTACAGTAGGGTTGAGGGTCAAGTCAATTGGGAGGTGAGTTTGAATGGAGAAAAACTGGAGGAAGTGAAGTGTTTTAGATATCTGGGAGTGGATCTGGCAGCGGATGGAACCATGGAAGCGGAAGTGGATCATAGGGTGGGGGAGGGGGCGAAAATTCTGGGAGCCTTGAAGAATGTGTGGAAGTCGAGAACATTATCTCGGAAAGCAAAAATGGGTATGTTTGAAGGAATAGTGGTTCCAACAATGTTGTATGGTTGCGAGGCGTGGGCTATGGATAGAGTTGTTCGCAGGAGGATGGATGTGCTGGAAATGAGATGTTTGAGGACAATGTGTGGTGTGAGGTGGTTTGATCGAGTAAGTAACGTAAGGGTAAGAGAGATGTGTGGAAATAAAAAGAGCGTGGTTGAGAGAGCAGAAGAGGGTGTTTTGAAATGGTTTGGGCACATGGAGAGAATGAGTGAGGAGAGATTGACCAAGAGGATATATGTGTCGGAGGTGGAGGGAACGAGGAGAAGAGGGAGACCAAATTGGAGGTGGAAAGATGGAGTGAAAAAGATTTTGTGTGATCGGGGCCTGAACATGCAGGAGGGTGAAAGGAGGGCAAGGAATAGAGTGAATTGGAGCGATGTGGTATACAGGGGTTGACGTGCTGTCAGTGGATTGAATCGGGGCATGTGAAGCGTCTGGGGTAAACCATGGAAAGCTGTGTAGGTATGTATATTTTGCGTGTGTGGACCTATGTATATACATGTGTATGGGGGGGGGGGGGTTGGGCCATTTCTTTCGTCTGTTTCCTTGCGCTACCTCGCAAACGAGGGAGACAGCGACAAAGCAAAAAAAAAAAAAATATATATATATATATATATATATATATATATATATATATATATATATATATATATATATTTATATTGTGTATATATGTGTACATTGAGATGTATAGGTATGTATATTTGCGTGTGTGGACGTGTATGTATATACATGTGTGGACGTGTATGTATATACATGTGTATGGGGGTGGGTTGGGCCATTCTTTCGTCTGTTTCCTTGCGCTACCTCGCTAACGCGGGAGACAGCGACAAAGTAAAATAAATAAAAGATAAAATAAATATATATATATATATATATATATATATATATATATATATATATATATATATATATATATATATATATATATTTCCATTGTGTTTATGATACTTATATCTTTTTATAGAGTATTCATAGAAAAAAATAGATATGGAACTAATTTTTTTACCTCACCATCACCCGCCACCACTGGTCTCACCATCACCCGCCACCACTGGCCTCACCATCACCCGCCACCACTGGCCTCACCATCACCCACCACCACTGGTCTCACCATCACCCGCCACCACTGGCCTCACCATCACCTGCCACCACTGGCCTCACCATCACCCGCCACCACTGGCCTCACCATCACCCGCCACCACTGGCCTCACCATCACCCGCCACCACTGGCCTCACCATCACCCGCCACCACTGGCCTCACCATCACCTGCCACCACTGGCATCACCATGACCCGCCACCACTGGCCTCACCATCACCCGCCACCACTGGCCTCACCATCACCCGCCACCACTGGCCTCACCATCACCACCACTGGCCTCACCATCACCTGCCACCACTGGCCTCACCATCACCCGCCACCACTGGCCTCACCATCACCCGCCACCACAGGCCTCACCATCACCACCACTGGCCTCACCATCACCTGCCACCACTGGCCTCACCATCACCACCACTGACCTCACCATCACCCGCCACCACTGGCCTCACCATCACCCGCCACCACTGGCCTCACCATCACCACCACTGGCCTCACCATCACCCACCACAACTGGCCTCACCATCACCACCACTGGCCTCACCATCACCTGCCACCACTGGCCTCACCATCACCACCACCACTGGCCTCACCATCACCACCACCACTGGCCTCACCATCACCCGCCACCACTGGCCTCACCATCACCTGCCACCACTGGCCTCACCATCACCTGCCACCACTGGCCTCACCATCACCACCACCACTGGCCTCACCATCACCTGCCACCACTGGCCTCACCATCACCACCACCACTGGCCTCACCATCACCACCACCACTGGCCTCACCATCACCCACCACCACTGGCCTCACCATCACCCGCCACCACTGGCCTCACCATCACCACCACCACTGGCCTCACCATCACCACCACCACTGGCCTCACCATCACCTGCCACCACTGGCCTCACCATCACCCGCCACCACTGGCCTCACCATCACCACCACCACTGGCCTCACCATCACCTGCCACCACTGGCCTCACCATCACCACCACCACTGGCCTCACCATCACCACCACCACTGGCCTCACCATCACCCGCCACCACTGGCCTCACCATCACCACCACCACTGGCCTCACCATCACCACCACCACTGGCCTCACCATCACCCGCCACCACTGGCCTCACCATCACCACCACCACTGGCCTCACCATCACCACCACCACTGGCCTCACCATCACCACCACCACTGGCCTCACCATCACCCGCCACCACTGGCCTCACCATCATTATGAAGGTTATGACACATCTTCATAACAACAAAGTAACATTTCAGCAACATTCTGATCCACTTCAGCATGACTGAAATAATGACGAGAAATCATATATATAAAAAAATAAATTCTGAAGTGTGAAATGCAAGGCACTTTCATGTCCAGTAAATAATTATAACATTTCCGTGCATTCATTCACAATATCGAAGTTGTGATAATACAGGAGGGGGAAGGTATGTTAGAAATGTGGAAGATCATCATGAAATGTAAACATATATGGGCCAAGGTTTGACTGGCATGTGTGAGTAGTTTGATATATATGTGTATCTTGTGTGTATTATAACTATGACAGATTGTGTGTGTGTGTGTGTGTGTGTGTGTGTGTGTGTGTGTGTGTGTGTGTGTGTGTGTAGTGATATTGTTTGCTTGTTTGGAGTACTACGATCAGCTGTAAATGCTGCTACTTTCGCGTCCACTTCTGTCTTAAACAAACCAGTTCACTTCTCCTGACTGATTCCCAGAGATGGTTGAACGAAACATCCACACAACAATATTAAAGTTTGAGAATAAAACCAGAATGTAAGAAAAAAAATAAACTACTCAAGAGAGAGAGAGAGAGAGAGAGAGAGAGAGAGAGAGAGAGAGAGAGAGAGAGAGAGAGTACTGGAACATTTGAAAAGCAAGACACAGTCAGACTTTTGGACTCAAACATTCTCATCAATTGATCATCATGTCAACTCCTAGCTTCTCCCAACATTACGTCTATCTTATCATATCTAATTTCGCTACTAACCTTCATATTTAGATATCTTTATCATGTAAGGTAGCGTGTATGTTGATGTGGAATCATTCTTTCAACTACTGAATCACCTTGTTAATGGCTGAAAAGGAAAGCCATCGGCGTTCTCTGGTTTACTTGGGAACACATCATACCTTCCAAAAGTGGTATACACGGGTGAAGTACACCTAGCAACAGTGGAGTACACCTAGCAGTAGTGGAATACACGGGTGAAGTACACCTAGCAACAGTGGAGTACACCTAGCAGTAGTGGAATACACGGGTGAAGTACAACTAGCAACAGTGGAGTACACGGGTGAAGTACACCTAGCAGTAGTGGAATACACGGGTGAAGTACAACTAGCAACAGTGGAGTACACGGGTGAAGTACACCTAGCAGTAGTGGAATACACGGGTGAAGTACAACTAGCAACAGTGGAGTACACGCGTGAAGTACACCTAGCAGTAGTGGAATACACGGGTGAAGTACAACTAGCAACAGTGGAGTACACGCGTGAAGTACACCTAGCAGTAGTGGAATACACGGGTGAAGTACAACTAGCAACAGTGGAGTACACGGGTGAAGTACACCTAGCAGTAGTGGAATACACGCGTGAAGTACACCTAGCAACAGTGGAATACACGGGTGAAGTACACCTAGCAGTAGTACAGTACACGGGTGATAACAGCAGGACACACGGGCTCTGATGACCGACACCCGCTACATAACTGGTGGTTGCCGATGAAGCTTTGCTTAACCAGCCATTTACGGTTTTACGGGCCACAGTTTGGCCATTTACGGTATTACGGGCCACAGTGTGGCCACTGGGCCACAACCTATGATGAAAGATCTATCATCACGTACATCTACAACTTCTTTAACAACATGCACAACCCATACCTTCATGTGGCTCAGCGGGAACACAAAATGTCAGATTTTGTGTTGGTGAAGGACATTATAAAGTCTACCTACACTCCCTCACACTCGTATGCAACACTCACATCTAAATTCATACATGAGGGTCTTTTTTTTTGTCATACACACATGTGTACGAATTTCAATTCAGGAGGTTCTAATGATTAGGATTTTATTATGAGAGACAATGAATATTTCACACACACACACGAGACTTAAAATAGCAGCTTTTGAATAATCCAAGCTTATCTATCGCTCGGCTGGCCATTAGTTAGATTGTATGAAGTAGATGTCCTCCAGTGCCATTCTACTACTCACTACATCTACGTCTACACCTTTATTCAATTTTCTTCCCAATTTCAGTTCTCAGTCATTATTGGATGTAGGTTCAGAGGGTGATTACACTAATGCGTGCTTGAGCACCCCATTACAAATGAGCGACTTAACTACACATCAGTACATAGAGACGAGGTTCATGAACAACGATCGTGTATTTCCTGCATGACTCACTGATTCATGAAATTCACGATCACATGAATCTCTACAGATGAATCTATTTTCTTATTCACTCACAATCCTTCTTCACTGACTCTGGGTTTTTTCTTTCATCATGAACCCTATTATTATGAAATGCCACTGAAGAAAATGTACAGTGGCGATTGTCAGACTGCTGTTAGGTCGTTAACCATGTACGATTGTTAGTAATAAACATATTACTTTGTCCTTGCTCATGAACAAATCATATATCTTTAATGTGAAAAAAATTACTGGTATGAGTTGGGAATAGTGTTAGTTTTAGGAACTTTACCTCAGGTTTTACTACCTTGTCATCGTAATTAAATGCTTCTAATATATCTTTTCGTATGATACTTAATGTATGATATCTTGGATATAAATTCATAATTAAATAAAATAACTTTATCCCTCGTCCAACCTTACCTAATTCATCTTAATGGAACGAGAGAAAAATAGGATACACCAATCCTGTGTAACCTAACCCGAGTTCTTCACTATTATCTTATCTATCTCGTATTATCCAGAGCCCCATCACTATCACCCATTCTCACCATCACCAACCACTCACCATCACCATTCAGTATATCCACAACACACAGCAGAGTGGGCCAGCCACACGCCCCAACTCCTCCTCTCCCTGCTCATCCTACATATAATAATGATAATACAATGTCCCTCATTGCATAATAACAACCTTCATTTCATAATAACAACCTTCATTGTATAATTACAACCTCGTGGATATCTGCGGTGTCCAGCCTTGCCCACACAACCCGTAGCGTTACATGTTTTATAGAATTGATAATTGGTTTGAGTAATAATTACTGTGATACATGTATTACATGCTCACCTCCGATATATATATATATATAAATATATATATATATATATATATATATATATATATATATATATATATATATATATATATAAATATATATATGCTTCCAATAGTGACAAAATTCTGATTTATATATATCTATACTTCCCAAACCAAATTTTCTTCTATACTATATTCTTAAAAAAGTGAACATTAGTCTGGGTACGATCTAAATATATTCAAAGATCGACCAGTGCAAAGGCATATCTATTATTATCATCATTCACCATTTTAGATTTTTTCCCCCAACACTAACTTGTTATTTAAATCAGCCAGGTTATATTATTGTAGATATAGGAAGGAAGAAAACTAAACTCCAAATCTAACTGCTTTCAAGTCTATTTTTTTTCCCTCCGAGAAAATATATGAAGATTAGGTTGTTTATAATTATGGTGCTAATAAGGCTTGAAATTGACAATAAAAAAATATATATAAGAACTTTGAGATAGCCCAATTATAATGTGAATTAGTGATAATTTCTCTAATTGTTGATGTGAGGTAAATGTGTCCTAAAAAACAGGTTGGAATCAAAAAGTCTTTTTAAGAATATCTTAAATGTTTCTTCATTCCTATCATCTGTAAATCAATTGTTATTCAAATGGCAGATTGTACGTATTATAAACGTAATTAGAATATTACAGATTTTAGAATGGTAACGATTCATATTTCCTCGTTAGACTTACATCAATATTTTTTAAAATACCTGAGTCACACTTGCATTTTCTATTCTGTTTATATACTAATCTGTGGTATTTCGCGAGATGGTTTTATATATCATGAAGATCTGAAAAAAATTCTGTCTTCGGCACCACAGGAAATGTTAAACATTAATTCATATGAAGTTTTTTTTCTTCAAAATTCTATCGCGTGTTTCTCAACCACGATCCCAAAATTAAACCATTTTCAATATTATTCAAGTGAGTGTTGCTATCTTTTACGGTTTCTGAGATATTTCTACTTGTATTCAGTCGTGGGAGAACCATTTTGACACAATTCTTTTGTTTAGGATAATGTATAACAAACATGTATAGTTAGTATGTATATGTATCTATGTTTATGTTTATTTGCGTGTTTGTGTGCAATTACCTATTCTTACTGTACACTCACGGGCCCCCATCTCCTCAAATCTGTCATACAGTTTTTTGTAAACTCATATATATGCTATCTATATTCATAATTACATGACTTAAGTTTATTTCAATCATCTGTAACTCATGTCCTGCACAAGTACTTCAATATATATCTTTTCTAAAATGTTTCTTGTCTGCTTTCTTGTTACGATATGTTATAGTGTTCTATCTTACCATCTTTGGAAGAACTGTTCATTGTTGACGTTATGAAATTTGTTCAAAAAAAAGCGACTAGAGGGGACGGGAGCGGGGGGCCAGAAATCCTCCCCTCCTTGTATTAACTTTCTAAAATGGGAAACAGAAGAAGGAGTCACGCGGGGAGTGCTCATCCTCCTCGAAGGCTCAGAGTGGGGTGCCTAAATGTGTGTGGATGTAACCAAGATGTGAAAAAAGGAGAGATAGGTAGTATGTTTGAGGAGAGGAACCTGGATGTTTTGGCTCTGAGTGAAACGAAGCTCAAGGGTAAAGGGGAAGAGTGGTTTGGGAATGTCTGGGGAGTAAAGTCAGGGGTTAGTGAGAGGACAAGAGCAAGGGAAGGAGTAGCAATACTCCTGAAACAGGAGTTGTGGGAGTATGTGATAGAGTGTAAGAAAGTAAATTCTCGATTAATATGGGTAAAACTGAAAGTTGATGGAGAGAGGTGGGTGATTATTGGTGCATATGCACCTGGGGATGAGAAGAAAGATCAAGAGAGGCAAGTGTTTTGGGAGCAGCTGAATGAGTGTGTTAGTGGTTTTGATGCACGAGACCGGGTCATAGTGATGGGTGATTTGAATGCAAAGGTGAGTAATGTGGCAGTTGAGGGAATAATTGGTATACATGGGGTGTTCAGTGTTGTAAATGGAAATGGTGAAGAGCTTGTAGATTTATGTGCTGAAAAAGGACTGATGATTGGGAATACCTGGTTTAAAAAGCGAGATATACATAAGTATACTTATGTAAGTAGGAGAGATGGCCAGAGAGCGTTATTGGATTACGTGTTAATTGACAGGCGTGCGAAAGAGAGACTTTTGGATGTTAATGTGCTGAGAGGTGCAACTGGAGGGATGTCTGATCATTATCTTGTGGAGGCTAAGGTAAAGATTTGTATGGGTTTTCAGAAAAGAAGAGTGAATGTTGGGGTGAAGAGGATGGTGAGAGTAAGTGAGCTTGAGAAGGAGACCTGTGTGAGGAAGTACCAGGAGAGACTGAGTACAGAATGGAAAAAGGTGAGAACAATGGAAGTAAGGGGAGTGGGGGAGGAATGGGATGTATTTAGGGAATCAGTGATGGATTGCGCAAAAGATGCTTGTGGCATGAGAAGAGTGGGAGGTGGGTTGATTAGAAAGGGTAGTGAGTGGTGGGATGAAGAAGTAAGAGTATTAGTGAAAGAGAAGAGAGAGGCATTTGGACGATTTTTGCAGGGAAAAAATGCAATTGAGTGGGAGATGTATAAAAGAAAGAGACAGGAGGTCAAGAGAAAGGTGCAAGAGGTGAAAAAAGGGCAAATGAGAGTTGGGGTGAGAGAGTATCATTAAATTTTAGGGAGAATAAAAAGATGTTCTGGAAGGAGGTAAATAAAGTGCGTAAGACAAGGGAGCAAATGGGAACTTCAGTGAAGGGCGCAAATGGGGAGGTGATAACAAGTAGTGGTGATGTGAGAAGGAGATGGAGTGAGTATTTTGAAGGTTTGTTGAATGTGTTTGATGATAGAGTGGCAGATATAGGGTGTTTTGGTCGAGGTGGTGTGCAAAGTGAGAGGGTTAGGGAAAATGATTTGGTAAACAGAGAAGAGGTAGTGAAAGCTTTGCGGAAGATGAAAGCCGGCAAGGCAGCAGGTTTGGATGGTATTGCAGTGGAATTTATAAAAAAAGGGGGTGACTGTACTGTTGACTGGTTGGTAAGGTTATTTAATGTATGTATGACTCATGGTGAGGTGCCTGAGGATTGGCGGAATGCGTGCATAGTGCCATTGTACAAAGGCAAAGGGGATAAGAGTGAGTGCTCAAATTACAGAGGTATAAGTTTGTTGAGTATTCCTGGTAAATTATATGGGAGGGTATTGATTGAGAGGGTGAAGGCATGTACAGAGCATCAGATTGGAGAAGAGCAGTGTGGTTTCAGAAGTGGTAGAGGATGTGTGGATCAGGTGTTTGCTTTGAAGAATGTATGTGAGAAATACTTAGAAAAGCAAATGGATTTGTATGTAGCATTTATGGATCTGGAGAAGGCATATGATAGAGTTGATAGAGATGCTCTGTGGAAGGTATTAAGAATATATGGTGTGGGAGGAAAGTTGTTAGAAGCAGTGAAAAGTTTTTATCGAGGATGTAAGGCATGTGTACGTGTAGGAAGAGAGGAAAGTGATTGGTTCTCAGTGAATGTAGGTTTGCGGCAGGGGTGTGTGATGTCTCCATGGTTGTTTAATTTGTTTATGGATGGGGTTGTTAGGGAGGTAAATGCAAGAGTTTTGGAAAGAGGGGCAAGTATGAAGTCTGTTGGGGATGAGAGAGCTTGGGAAGTGAGTCAGTTGTTGTTCGCTGATGATACAGCGCTGGTGGCTGATTCATGTGAGAAACTGCAGAAGCTGGTGACTGAGTTTGGAAAAGTGTGTGGAAGAAGAAAGTTAAGAGTAAATGTGAATAAGAGCAAGGTTATTAGGTACAGTAGGGTTGAGGGTCAAGTCAATTGGGAGGTGAGTTTGAATGGAGAAAAACTGGAGGAAGTGAAGTGTTTTAGATATCTGGGAGTGGATCTGGCAGCGGATGGAACCATGGAAGCGGAAGTGGATCATAGGGTGGGGGAGGGGGCGAAAATCCTGGGGGCCTTGAAAAATGTGTGGAAGTCGAGAACATTATCTCGGAAAGCAAAAATGGGTATGTTTGAAGGAATAGTGGTTCCAACAATGTTGTATGGTTGCGAGGCGTGGGCTATGGATAGAGTTGTGCGCAGGAGGATGGATGTGCTGGAAATGAGATGTTTGAGGACAATGTGTGGTGTGAGGTGGTTTGATCGAGTGAGTAACGTAAGGGTAAGAGAGATGTGTGGAAATAAAAAGAGCGTGGTTGAGAGAGCAGAAGAGGGTGTTTTGAAGTGGTTTGGGCACATGGAGAGGATGAGTGAGGAAAGATTGACCAAGAGGATATATGTGTCGGAGGTGGAGGGAACAAGGAGAAGAGGGAGACCAAATTGGAGGTGGAAAGATGGAGTGAAAAAGATTTTGTGTGATCGGGGCCTGAACATGCAGGAGGGTGAAAGGAGGGCAAGGAATAGAGTGAATTGGAGCGATGTGGTATACCGGGGTTGACGTGCTGTCAGTGGATTGAAGCAAGGCATGTGAAGCGTCTGGGGTAAACCATGGAAAGCTGTGTAGGTAAGTATATTTGCGTGTGTGGACGTATGTATATACATGTGTATGGGGGGGGGGGGGGGGGTTGGGCCATTTCTTTCGTCTGTTTCCTTGCGCTACCTCGCAAACGCGGGAGACAGCGACAAAGTATAATAAAAATAAATATATAATCAAATGGACATGATCGAATCACCCATGACTCCTCTTCCTTCCATAGTGGACAAATTCAAGGCATTTAGCCCCTCCTGTAACATGACTGTCTTAATTCTAGTAACATATTTTATTGCTTTCCTCTACACCTGTTCTATTACTTCTGTACATGTGCTTATATGTATCTATATTAATATCATAACTCAATATATATTGTGTTTGCTAACACAATATGATTACATAATAAAATTATTCAGCTAACAGTAACATCTTCTGTCGTCTTTATGATGTATATTAATGGTTACACTGGCCCATTCACCACGTGTTCTTGTACTTATGATGTATATTAATGGTATATTAATGGTTACACTGTAACTGTATAATAATTTCTCAGTATAGGCGTTCCTGAAGTAGAGAAAATGGAGATTATGAATATATTGTTTCGTTATATCAATACAACATTTATTAGACGTAAACAGGAGTATTTCATTCACCAAATCTAATGTAACAACCTGAACCCTTACATTTTTCGTAAGATAACCTAACCTATCTAAAAAGGATTTAGGAGAAAATGGAGGTTAAATTCTTTGGTGAGCAAAAAGAAAAACAAGGCATATTGCAAGTGGGCAAAAGTTTGCAACACAATATGTCTTACGAGAGATGTGAAAACTCATTATTAAGCAAGCCAAGCTAAAGCATGAAATTAATATTGCAAGGAACAGCACCACATATCCTAAAAGGTCGTACAGATATATCTATAACAAGAAAAACATCTTAGGTGTGGAATAACATCTTTAGTAAACGAAAATGGGAAACCCAAATGTGGATGATAAGAACCACAGCACCAACCCTGATGTGGTTTTCTTTAGTTCTGTTTTCACACAGGAAAGCTGAGACAAGAATTTTGAAACTGTGTTAAATGCCACACACACACACACACACACACACACACACAGCCAAGGCACAATATTCTTCCGCCTCCCTCACTCCTCCATGAATCACTTTCCTCCACTATAGAAACGATATATCATAACAACAAGATGGTTAAACTAACTACTCAGTCCACCACGACCCTCACCAGAACTGAGCATCACAGTTGGAGAAGTGGTAACACACATAAGCTGAAGACTGACTGACATCTCTCCATCCAGCAGCATCCAAATACATAAAACTGTCAAACCGTTAACCCGTTTTCGTCTAAATCTCTCCAGTATGTTATACCACGGCAGAACTAAAGACTGACACATGTCACTCCTATATTCAAGCAGGGAAGCCGTAAATTGCTTGGCAATTACCATCCTATTAGCCTCACATCAATTACCATCCTATTAGCCTCACATCAGTTACCGTCCTATTAGCCTCACATCAATTACCGTCCTATTAGACTCATATTAATTACCGTCCTGTTCGCCTCACATCAGTTACCATCCTATTAGCCTCACATCAGTTACCTTCCTATTAGCCTCACATCAATTACCATCCTATTAGCCTCACATCAGTTACCATCCTATTAGCCTCACATCAGTTACCGTCCTATATATACCGTCCTATTAGCCTCACATCAGTTACCGTCCTATTAGCCTCACATCAATTACCATCCTATTAGCCTCACATCAATTACCATCCTATTAGCCTCACATCAATAACCATCCTATTAGCCTCACATCAGTTACCGTCCTATTAGCCTCACATCAATTACCATCCTATTAGCCTCACATCAATTACCATCCTATTAGCCTCACATCAATAACCATCCTATTAGCCTCACATCAGTTACCGTCCTATTAGCCTCACATCAATTACCATCCTATTAGCCTCACATCAGTTACCGTCCTATTAGCCTCACATCAATTACCGTCCTATTAGACTCATATTAATTACCGTCCTGTTCGCCTCACATCAATTACCATCCTATTAGCCTCACATCAGTTACCATCCTATTAGCCTCACATCAATTACCGTCCTATTAGCCTCACATCAGTTACCGTCCTATTAGCCTCACATCAGTTACCATCCTATTAGCCTCATATTATCTATTCACTTCAGAAGTCGATTACCAGACATAAAATCGTAGCTCACCTGTAACAAGTCAGTTTGATCAATAATACACAGCATGGGTTTAGAAGGCACGGATCATGTCTTACAAACCTCCTTGAATTTGATCACAGATTATTCAGTACCCACGACATGACTAAAGTCATGGATATTATATTACCAGATCTCCAAAAAGCATTGGACAAAGCTCTCCACGTTGAATTGATGCATAAAGTCGGGCCTTGGGGATGACTGGTGGCATAGGAAATTGGATAGAAGTTAGTTACGTATAGGAGGTAGACAGACGTAATGAATGGTGAATCGTCACCGTGGTCATCCATTACCAGTGGGATACCCCAGGGGGAAGACCTAGGGCATAGGATTTTCATCATTCATATTCTCGATAATGATGTAAGGATGAATAACGTAGTGGCCAAATTGGCGAATGAGAGAGATCGGCAATGCCATATTAATTGAAAAAAAAAAAAATTAGGATGACAGGAGAATCTAGATTGAATAGTTGAAAGTTCTAGGGTCAATGTCAGCTGCTGCGATAGGAAAGTTCAACAAGAAATCTATTATGAATGGATGGGTCACACGGTAAAGCCATCGAAAGCCAGCCTAACGTAAGGACACTCTTAAACTGAAAGCACTGAAGTGGAGAGCAATTATATTTATTCCATCCTTACGCAACAGACGATATGAAGGCAGACCATGAGAACTGAATTTGTTCACTCTGTGCAAGAGGCAGCTCCAGGGCAAGACGACAGAATGGTTTAGAATACAGAGATAAGTCAACGACGGAGAAGGTGAAAATTTCTTTACGGTCGTCCACATGCTACTAGAGAGAGAAAGTGGACTAAAACTTAGATCATCGAGTTAATCTGGACTGAACGAAATGTATCTTTCCCAACATTACTGACACATGAATTCACAACTCCCCAGGACATATCATTCCGAGTACCACCATTAATGTGTTCAAAATTGGCCTTGGTCATCATCTGACACTACAGTTTTCAAGAATTCCTTCAACCATTCAGCAAAATCCTGTGGCATATCATGCTACCTTCTCAACTACTTTCTTCACCTTGGCCATGCTGCGATAACGTACCAAAATTAATCAACCCGTGTAGCCTGCTTGAAGGGAACAACAAGGAATCAATGTACCGTCCATCCACATCATGAGTAATACAGACATCTTGAGGCTGGAGGTCGAAGATTGTCCTTACTATTGTCTTTATAACAAGAAGTGATGGAATGCATGCTTATGTTGATGGGATCCATGATATATTTACGTTCATTCTATCGTCTGCCTTTCTTAAAAAAAAAAAAAAAAAATAATAATTCAGGCATATTAGTCCTGCAAGGTATTTTTTTCTACCTGTTTCCCGCTCGGCGTGTTGCTTTGCTACCCCTTATTCTACTGCTTTTAAGGGGACAGCAACCTTGCTAGGACCTAAGGTTCGTTTAGTGTGTATTATCTACGTAGGAGAAAGAACCTAAATTTGGTTATTAACTATTAAACTAATCAATTTATGGACACAGGCAAATTTGAGCCATATGGGCCTATATCTGCTCGCTCCTGCTGAGGGAAGAGAACGGCGAAATAACTGTGTTCAATTATACAATCATTTATCTCCATCACTGCTCCTCTTCACTCTAAATTCGGACCAGGACAACAGTTTATACCAGGGAAGTAGTAACCTGGTAAGATAAAGGTTAACAAAAACGTAATCCCTACCTTATATATCTCCTTCTAAATCTTATGTTTTTCCAACTACTAAATTTCAACCTTGCAACCATGTAATCGCTGTGATCATAACCATATCCTCTGCTCTGAGCGAAAATTCCACATATTGAACATCATACCTAATAGCTGAGGCTGTTGTAAACATGCCGAAATCAATTGTCTTAAGGACAGGTATTTCATGTCTCCAGGGCTCTGCCGTAGTACGAAGTCCTGCTTGCATATCTGGAGTGGCTCTTCCTCCACCCGTCTTTCTTCAATCATTCCACTCAATCCTTCTTGATGTTGCTTCTCTCTCTCTCTCTCTCTCTCTCTCTCTCTCTCTCTCTCTCTCTCTCTCTCTCTCTCTCTCTCTCTTTCTACAGGTATTGTTTCGGCCACCGCTCCAGTGAGCTCTCTATGTTCCAGTAAGGCCTGGGCTCACAGCACGAGTCTGGCTGCTGCTTCCTGTACGTTAGGTGTAGAGACCAGCCACACGAGGAGTGACCTTTGTACTTCCTCCATCTTTCCATGAACTGGGCAAGCTGCTGCGTCACATGACGACTGTGTGGCCCTTGGCAACTGAAGCGTGGGCTGTTTTGATAACTGCTTCTCTCCCTGCACCTCGAAACATTGGAACTCTTTACCCTATAATGTCTTTCCCAATAGCTATGACCTGGCACATCCTAAAAGTCAGGTTTTTCCACTTCCTCCAAAATTAGTAAATACTTTCCAATACCTCTTGTTTTTCCCTGTCATTAACCTCTCTGTATTTCAATTAAGGCCCCACCTTGATGTGGACTTGTGTCCATGACTGGAGCTTCCAACGTCAAAAAAAAAAAAATCAAATAAAAATTGAACTAAGCGAAAAAAAAAGTGGAAGAAGGCACTCGGTAACTCTGGCCAACTCATGTATGTTTTCAGTAGCAACTATAATCAAAATAACTTTATATCCAACCGAGTTGTTGTGTAACGATTCGCTATAGCTTAAGCTTGGCACAAGTGCTCGTCAGTGACAGCCTGTCTGAGGTGTGTCATTACTGGCGTACAGGTAAAGTGTGCACAGCAGGCGTGACCATGTGTAGTGGGGGTGTAGTGGTCTATTGTGGCTGTGTGTGTGTAGCATATGATGAATTCCCTCATCCCAAAGAAAATCATATTCATGGCATAACCATGATATCTTCATTATTCATGAATGTAATACTTAACAATGAGACATGAAGAAATCCTTCACGCTTAAGTGTAGTTGCAAAGATAAACGCAATGGTAGCTGTAGTCAATTAGTAAATGTATTAATAGCTTATAATAAAAATCGATATATCTGTCATTTTGAGTATAGTTTTAGGCTTGAGGATGACATATTTTTAATAAAATTTAGAGAAACTCGGAATAGAGAAGTGTCTCCTTCCGTTTTCTTTAATGTTCCCCCCAAATTCCCCCCCAATAATGCGGGTGGTAAACAACGATGAAATTAAATGCCCGAACTTTGGCTTCGTACTTATTATACTATCAAAAAATAGTCTAAAAATCCTTTCTTACCATTTCTTTCTTAAGAATAGTATATGTTAATGATAAAGAGATAAAATAATCATTTCCTTATTGTAATAAGGTAGAAATACAATGTATAACAAGCGTAGTCATGAGTCAGGACGACGCATTCAAACTCTAAACACGGCGATGTGTGTGGTCCGCTTCTCAGTCAAAAAGAAATCTGAGTCATATTTCTCGCCAGCGACTATGTGAAGCTTCAAGTACATTAACAGTAGGTAAATCTCACGGAAGGAAGCTAGAAATTGAATATAAGGCACTGTCACAGTGGGTTATGAGGGAGAAACCCCAGAGAAAGGTGTTCCCACGCAGGTATGTTAGGATGAGCCAGTGTTGAAAGAGGTGGACGTGGAATGGCACTTCCTTGGTGAGGCCGTGTCACAGGTTTGGTGAGAAGTATTCCTTTATGTGTCATTCTAAGGGATCCATTACGATTCACACATACTTTTTAATTCATACTTTTGAACTGAGATTTGTGTTTAATTTATTCTAAGGTTCAACCAACATAGACCTATGTATGTATGCTTTATTCTAAGGTTCAACCAACATAGACCTATGTACGTATGTTTTAAAGATAAGATGCTTCTTTTTGGAGGGAATATTTCTAAATTACTGGAAAGGAAATCCTCACAATATATATTCATTAATGTGATGCTTCTCTCTCAAGCAGTTCTGTCATTCGTCATAGTTTTGTGTCAGAATCTGGGATTGAATATATATGGCAAAATACCTGTTTAGTGTTCATATATACATATTTTACTGAGTATAGCACATATTATATATACTTATAACTGGTATGGTCTTTTTAGTTCCTTCCAAATGATTGACGTTTTCATATAAAAAAGATGGACAAGATACAAAACAGAGTGATTTTATAATGATTATAAACTAATATTAAAGACCTGAGTCCTCTTACTACCACCAGAGTAGAGGAATCAAAATCTAGTTATATTTACCATCATGATCATTAAACATCTAACTTATTCCACAGAAACTAACTCACTTGTCACTTAAAAACCTTTGAATTTGACATTATTTGACTGTCAATGGATGATTATTTCATCAAAACCAATATACATGCCAGTGTTCTGTTGCAGTTTGGGTTAGGATAGAATTTTTTTTAGTAAACTTTTGTGCTTAATATTTATTCATCAGCCAGTTGACCAGAACTCACATGGCAGGGGTTAATGGTTGTTTCTAAAAATTACTTGGTTAGTAACTCTCTCTCTCTCTCTCTCTCTCTCTCTCTCTCTCTCTCTCTCTCTCTCTCTCTAAGGGCCAAATATTTGTAATTTTTTTAATTCACTTACAAAAAAGTTTAGCATGTGCTGACTGTGTCTGATCATATGTTCCCTGTTGTTCTCATATATATATATATATATATATATATATATATATATATATATATATATATATATATATATATATATATACTTAGAAAAGCAAATAGATTTGTATGTAGCATTTATGGATCTGGAGAAGGCATATGATAGAGTTGATAGAGATGCTCTGTGGAAGGTATTAAGAATATATGGTGTGGGAGGAAAGTTGTTAGAAGCAGTGAAAAGTTTTTTATCGAGGATGTAAGGCATGTGTACGTGTAGGAAGAGAGGAAAGTGATTGGTTCTCAGTGAATGTAGGTTTGCGGCAGGGGTGTGTGATGTCTCCATGGTTGTTTAATTTGTTTATGGATGGGGTTGTTAGGAGGTAAATGCAAGAGTTTTGGAAAGAGGGGCAAGTATGAAGTCTGTTGGGGATGAGAGAGCTTGGGAAGTGAGTCAGTTGTTGTTCGCTGATGATACAGCGCTGGTGGCTGATTCATGTGAGAAACTGCAGAAGCTGGTGACTGAGTTTGGTAAAGTGTGTGGAAGAAGAAAGTTAAGAGTAAATGTGAATAAGAGCAAGGTTATTAGGTACAGTAGGGTTGAGGGTCAAGTCAATTGGGAGGTGAGTTTGAATGGAGAAAAACTGGAGGAAGTGAAGTGTTTTAGATATCTGGGAGTGGATCTGGCAGCGGATGGAACCATGGAAGCGGAAGTGGATCATAGGGTGGGGGAGGGGGCGAAAATTCTGGGGGCCTTGAAGAATGTGTGGAAGTCGAGAACATTATCTCGGAAAGCAAAAATGGGTATGTTTGAAGGAATAGTGGTTCCAACAATGTTGTATGGTTGCGAGGCGTGGGCTATGGATAGAGTTGTGCGCAGGAGGATGGATGTGCTGGAAATGAGATGTTTGAGGACAATGTGTGGTGTGAGGTGGTTTGATCGAGTGAGTAACGTAAGGGTAAGAGAGATGTGTGGAAATAAAAAGAGCGTGGTTGAGAGAGCAGAAGAGGGTGTTTTGAAGTGGTTTGGGCACATGGAGAGAATGAGTGAGGAAAGATTGACCAAGAGGATATATGTGTCGGAGGTGGAGGGAACGAGGAGAAGTGGGAGACCAAATTGGAGGTGGAAAGATGGAGTGAAAAAGATTTTGTGTGATCGGGGCCTGAACATGCAGGAGGGTGAAAGGAGGGCAAGGAATAGAGTGAACTGGAGCGATGTGGTATACCGGGGTTGACGTGCTGTCAGTGGATTGAATCAAGGCATGTGAAGCGTCTGGGGTAAACCATGGAAAGCTGTGTAGGTATGTATATTTGCGTGTGTGGACGTATGTATATACATGTGTATGGGGGGGGTTCTGCCATTTCTTTCGTCTGTTTCCTTGCGCTACCTCGCAAACGCAGGAGACAGCGACAAAGTATAATAAAAAAAATAAAAATAAAATATATATATATATATATATATATATTTTTTTTTTTTTATACTTTGTCGCTGTCTCCCGCGTTTGCGAGGTAGCGCAAGGAAACAGACGAAAGAAATGGCCCAACCCCCCCCCATACACATGTACATACACACGTCCACACACGCAAATATACATACCTACACAGCTTTCCTTGGTTTACCCCGGACGCTTCACATGCCTTGATTCAATCCACTGACAGCACGTCAACCCCTGTATACCACATCGCTCCAATTCCCTCTATTCCTTGCCCTCCTTTCACCCTCCTGCATGTGTGTAAAGGCGGGGAAGCATTTTATTCAGACCAATGTGGGAACTTCTTTGGGGGGTTTTATAACATGAAATGGGGCTTTTGGGCCCATTTTTTCATATTTTTCTAAAATTACTTAAAGACTTGCTATATAATTCTGTTTTTTTATTTCACCATCAGGTAAGACCTTGCTGGGGCCTTGCATGTTCTAAATGAAATCAATAAACCTTTTACAGTAAATGAAAAAGACACTAAATATGACCTTGGCCTATATTCCCCATGAAATGGGTCTTCGAGTTTAAAATATGAATTTATAGTAGCAGAAATGAAACAAATGGTTAAAGAAAAACAAAGTATGCTAATATAGAATATCCTTAACACAATAAGTTTTAAATAATGCTTTAGTAAAACAGACAACATGTAACTCATTGTAGAAAAGCATTAAATGTACCGCCACCATTTCAAACCAATCACAGGAACAACGTATATCAAACCACCTGACTTACTCCCATTGTAGCTAGCATGAAATTGTCCAAGAATAACCCAACTGTCTATCAAACAATCTGCAAGATATACAACATAAGGAGCAATTTTCCAGAGGCAATGCATGTACAGATCAGTGACATTTTTGTCTTGGAAGTGTTCATAAGTCTGCATGTTTAATTCCCCTCCTGTATATCAAATTTGTCAACTTCAGATCATCTAAGAGGTTAGTTCCATTGTGATTAATAATAATTCTAGGAAGCACATCAATGACACCTCTTACTTCCCAGTTATCATAAAAACCCTTGACAGTTTCAAGTTTCAACACTCAAACAGGAACTCTCTTACGATTAATGTTTTGATGTTTTGGCACATGCACTCTGAAAATAAGTTCTGGAGGATGGAGAGCTGAGCAAAAGTTTTGGGATACATGTAGGTGTAAGGAAGGGCTGTGTGATCACCATGGCTTTCTAATATATATCTATATATGGATGGAGTGATAAGAGAGATGAAAGCAAGACTAGGGAAAAGGGATCCAGAGATGGAGTGTGGCAGAGATATGGTGGTTAGTCATTTGCCGAGAGTGAAGAGGTGTTGCAGAAGGTTGTGAATGTGTTTTATGATATGTGTAAGCATAAGCAATTGAAGGTAAATGCAAGTTAAAGTAAATTTGGAAAGATAGCATTAGAGTGAAAGTATAGATTTTGTAAAACGATATACAGTGAAAGAAGAAAGTGTACAAAATTTTGCTGTGGATATGGGGGGAAAAGACAGGAAGAAGTGTCAGAATTTAAGTATCTAAGAGCTGTCTTGGGTAAGTGTGGTGATATGGAAGGAGAGATAAGGGAGAGAGCAGTACAGGGTAAAAAAGTCTTTGGGCCACTTAATAGAATAATGAAGGGTAGAGGAGTAAGTGGAGTGAAGAGAGGATTAAGGGACAGCATATTCCTCCCAACCCTGACCTATGCAGCCAAAACATGGACATGGAATGAGTCACAGAGGTCAAGAATCCAGGCTGTGGAAATGAGCTATTTCAGAAGAGCATTTGGTATGACTAGATGGAATGAAGAAAGAAATGAGAGGCTTTATGAGAGATGTGGTAAGGCAGGGAATGCAAAGGAAGTGAATTGTGGAGTGGAAGAATGGGTGAAATGTAATACTTTAAGGTGGTTTGAGCATGTGGAAAGGATGCAAGACTGGGAGTTTACAAGGAGAGTGCATGATAGTACAATGTAACTGGTTGGTGTGAGTGGAGAACTGCCTGTGATATGGGCAAATAGGGTGGAGGAATGCTGGAGGGAGAGCAATAGTGGCAGAATGTGTGGAATGGTTTATATGACAGAGGCATGTAAGGACAGGGATAAGTGGAGACTCTTTTGCCATGGACACCCCTTAATAGGACTTCCCAGAGGGAACTGGAGTCAGAGACATAGATAGACAGATAGTGCCATTTCACAAAATTCTTCACCCATTCAACTCAAGGCATATTGTTCTTGAGTTTGTAGAATATCACAGCCAGTCTTGTCAATGAAGGATTTTACAAAAAGCTACAACTCCATTTAATCAAAGGCACAGCCATAATCCCCAAAAAGGGCAGCATTCTGCTCTGGGCTTTGCGAGGAATAGTTCTGAGGTGACTGCACAAAGTTCAACTCACCGACAACACTTCTGAGGGAACATCCACCTCAAGAAAGATGCAGCGTGGTCTAAGGTGATGCTGTGTGTAAGTCCTCGGACATGGACACCCCCGACCTAGTTTATGTTTTTTTAACCATTATTCAAACCTGGCACAAAGAAACAATTACTTAAAAAAATAGGAAATGAATGAATGATATGACACAGTACCTACTAGGCCCATTTACCTCACACAAAGTGGGCCTAGTAGCCCCATGGGTTCAATTTAAACCCTTAACTGGTAGACAAAATGTAAATGTAATTGATGGCTACCTTACTATATTTGTAGTTTATGCACCAAAAATTAGTTATATAGCTACTTTCCTTCATGATGCAATAATGTTATTTCCCATAGTCCAGAAAATAAAGATTTTTGAAAAAAATACTTAAATGAAAATTATGCTGCTGCAAATTATTAAAATGTTAAGAAGCCCATTATTTTCTAAGAAATATAAAGATTCAAATGCATATCAGAAAACATAAAAGAAATATTTCTTCATTTTGATGTAAAAATCAACTACCTTAGGATGGGCCCCAATACCCCTTGATTGATCGAATTACCCAATTCTACAGTATCCACTGTTTGGAAGTCTCAATCTCTTGTAATCTGACTTGATATCACAGAACTTTGATTACTTAGAGCATTTCTGAAAGCTATTATAGACTTTACAAGGATGTCATTGTATTGACCTAAATGCTAAACTCAGAAACGTGAGTCTTAACTGGTGTACGAGATGTATCAGATCAAAATTGTTCCAAAAACGTCAGATGCTATTACATTAAAAATTTTCTCCACACATTACTGTAAAATACAATATTAAAAACCTATAATGGATGTACAAGATGGAGCTGGACAAAGCCATCATATGTATGATGATATGATATGTATGATAGGTGTTATTTCTGCAGCAGGAGGTAGCTCTAGTTACTCTATGTGTCACAAATTGATATTATCACAGACATATTTTGAATTTTGTACATTATTATGCAAGCTTGGACTCTACTCTTCAGATACCCAAACATGGAAATTTGTCTCTAAGCAACTTCTTTACCATCAACCTCAAATAAAGAAGTATCTTCTTGTCTTTATGCTCCTTCATTACCCTGAACCTCAACTGGAGAAGTATCTTCTCATTTCTTGGCCTTTTCAAAATATTCATTTTGACTGTTGACCATATACAGTACTAATTCATAAAGGCTGAACATTTTATAAGTATGGCCATCACTCTAAGAATAAGTCTGTGGTAAAGACCCACTCATATGCAAGATATCAAAGCCTTTGATAATCTTGATCTATCAATCTACTTCAGATTTGGTTCGTCTGATTTTACTCATAGTAATGTATGCAAATTCATGGGTAAACATTTTATCTTGAATGAGGCGAAGTACTTTGTCTTCAACAGGATTGTTGATGTACAGAACAATCTTCCAATTAAGAGTGGTTGATAACAGTACTACATACATTTAAGAGCTGATCATAAATATTTCCCTTCAAAACCATGACTTACATTATTTGCATCTCCTTAGTCATAGAGAGAATTTGCAAATTATTCTCTCTGACTTTTACCTAACTTTTACTAATATCTGTATACCTAACTTTTTACTAATCTGTGAGTTTCTGATACCTTCTACTATCACAAACAGCCTCAAAAGGACTCAGTGGTCTGTAGCTGTTTCAATTCCTTTGTATCATATATGCAAAAGAAAGCAGTTGGGACCCTAATCATTTTAGTTTTCTCTATGTAAGTTATATTATATACAAACCTTAGAGATCTAACCTTGATTTTTAATGGTTACTGTTACTTTGTGTTTTGCAGGATCATGGGTTTACCTGCAGCGAGTATTTTTCTTCTGGTTGTGAGTGCAGGGATTACATGGACTGAAGATGAAATCAACAATAATACCACACCTCACGCAAACCTCACTTGGGCTGATGGTGTTTCATCCACTACTGCCACCATAACAGATGAGCCTAGAACAACTCAGGCTAGGCTAGCCACAACTTCAGCTCCAGCCACAAGAGTTTCATCAACTGTTAACAGCATAGTGGATGTTGTGAATCCAAGATTTTCCTTGGATTCATTTCCATTTTCTCGAGATGGAAGTTTCACTGCCAATTTTAACGAAAGTCAAAGTGTAAGCACAGTCATTTGATGGATGAAAATGATATCATGACATTTTATAATGTTTGTTTATTGCAGATTAATTATTTTTCAAAGAAGTAAAATAATCTGTTTACTGCCGATTCATTATATCATTTTTCAAAGAAGCAGAATACATTAAGTTGTTGCCTTTTATTCCCAGCCATGAGAACCAGGTATGATCCTGAGGTTGATCATTGTTAACTGATAGTTGAAATTATTGCAACCTATTCACTTTTTCTGCTAGGGCGAAGGACTAGATTAACCAGTCTTGACTAATGAAAGCCACTCCACATAGTGGAAAATTGTGATCAGATGCTACCTGTATGTAAAATGTACTATAACTGAGTTGTAATTATGTACTTAAGTGATTTTGTTGTTTGGTTTTTCCTGAGAAAAAAAAAGATTTATTATGCTGCTCAGAGAGAAACTTTATGAGGATGCATTACAGGTTGATCAGTGTCATCAGAATGCTCATTGTGAACACCTGGAGGAGACAACTTGTCTGGGAGTACAGCTCCCATACATACATACATCTCTGGCACTCACTGACTTACCAAACCAGCAGACCGCCAGGGTAAGATTATGTGTTTGCCTTTGATGTAATGATAATTATATAACAGATTTTGTGTTCTAGTGCACTGAACATCTCAAATGTAGAATAAGAATAATTTTCCTCACTAACGGGCAGAGCCCCATGAGCATTGGAGAGGGCATTTGCTTGTAGGACTTTAAAAACGGTTGCATCCCCAGCACAAGGATAACAAGGATACACATCTAATGTTATATTGAATTTTGATGTGTATGCTGACTAAAGTGACTATCTTTGCAATGGTTTTTAAGTCTTTGCTTATTACATATAGATGAATGTAGGAGTCAACTTTCTGCTTACTAGTTTTGAGTTCAAGCGATCAAATATAATCTTACTGTTAAAACTGATAATATTATTTATCTTTGTAGGAGCATTTGGAATTATGGTCTGCACTGCGTAATATCCCAAGATGCTGGGCTGTGGTACAGCCCTTACTTTGTGCTATCTTTTTTCCACGGTGTGACAACAACTCATTGGAGCTACCTTCACAAGTGAGTTTTGTCATTTAATTTCATTGCCAAATAATGCTAGATTTTTTATGTGCCAATATCAAGTGATAGTTACACATAAATAGTTAGTGGCATGTGAAATTTCATAGCATGTGGCATACTGGTACAGCGAAAACCTATCAGAGCTAAAAAATTAAAGTAAAGAATACATAACCAAGAATTTTCCTAATATATTTACTTATATTAAAAGTCATTCTAAAATGTTTTCTGACTACAGCATGCTGAGTTGAATGTTTGCATTGTACATGATATTAGGAATGAAAGAAGTAACCAGTTGGACACTGCCTTAAAACTAACTATATCATTATTATGTCCTATCTATCTATCTATCTATCTTTGACATTTGTTCCCTTTGGGAACTCTCACCAAGGGGGGGGCCATGGCAAAAGAATATTCACTTATTCCTGTACTTACATGCCTACCTTGCATGCACTATTCTACACATTCTTCCACCATTTTTCTCCCTTAATATTCTTCAACTAAATTTCCCCATGTGGTGGTCTTCCTTTCACACCAACCCATTTAATTTTACTATCATAAACCCATTTTGTAAACTCCTAATCTTGCATTCTTTCCACATGTCCAAACCACCTCAAAGTGTTATGTTTCACCCACTCTGCCACTGCACAGTTCATTTCCTTTGCATTCCTTGTCATACCACATCTCATACACCTCTTCATTTCTTTCTTCGTTCCATCTACTCATGGCACATATTCCTCTTAAATAGCTTATTTCCACAGCCTGGATTCTTGACCTCTGTGACTCATTACATATCCATGTTTTGGCTGCATAGGTCAGGGTTGGGAGGACTACGCTGTCCCTTAATCGTCTCTTCACTTCTATACTTACACCTCTACCCCTCATTATTCTGTTAAGGGATCCACTGACTTCTACCCTGCACTGCTTTCTCCCTTATCTTTCCTTCCATATCACCAAACAAACCCAAGGCAGCTCCTAAATACTTAAGTTTTCTGACCTCTTCCAATCTTTCCCGACCCCATATCCAATACACAGTTAAGTACTTTCTTCTTTCACTCTTTATGGTTAAGCAAAATCTATACTTTCACTCTGTTTCCTTTCAAACACATCACTTTAGTTTTACTTGCATTTACCCTCAAATGCCTATGCTTACACACATCATAAAACACAAAACCTGCAATTCCTCTTTACTCTCAGCAAAGAACACAGTATCATCTGCAAACAGGTTTGCCGCTAGCCACCATACTTCAACACCACACTCCATCTCTGCACCCCCTTCCAAGCTTTGATTTAATTTCCAACTCCATGCATATGTACAAATATATATATATTTTTCTTTTCTTTTTTGCTTTGTCGCTGTCTCCCGCGTTTGCGAGGTAGCGCAAGGAAACAGACGAAAGAAATGGCCCAACCCACCCCCATACACATGTATATACATACGTCCACACACGCAAATATACATACCTACACAGCTTTCCATGGTTTACCCCAGACGCTTCACATGCCCTGATTCAATCCACTGACGTGCTAGCACGTCAACCCCGGTATACCACATCGATCCAATTCACTCTATTCCTTGCCCTCCTTTCACCCTCCTGCATGTTCAGGCCCCGATCACACAAAATCTTTTTCACTCCATCTTTCCACCTCCAATTTGGTCTCCCACTTCTCCTCGTTCCCTCCACCTCCGACACATATATCCTCTTGGTCAATATTTCCTCACTCATTCTCTCCATGTGCCCAAACCATTTCAAAACACCCTCTTCTGCTCTCTCAACCACGCTCTTTTTATTTCCACACATCTCTCTTACCCTTACGTTACTTACTCGATCAAACCACCTCACACCACACATTGTCCTCAAACATCTCATTTCCAGCACATCCATCCTCCTGCGCACAACTCTATCCATAGCCCACGCCTCGCAACCATACAACATTGTTGGAACCACTATTCCTTCAAACATACCCATTTTTGCTTTCCGAGATAATGTTCTCGACTTCCACACATTCTTCAAGGCTCCCAGGATTTTCGCCCCCTTCCCCGCCCTATGATCCACTTCCGCTTCCATGGTTCCATCCGCTGCCAGATCCACTCCCAGATATCTAAAACACTTTACTTCCTCCAGTTTTTCTCCATTCAAACTTACCTCCCAATTGACTTGACCCTCAACCCTACTGTACCTAATAACCTTGCTCTTATTCACATTTACTCTTAACTTTCTTCTTTCACACACTTTACCAAACTCAGTCACCAGCTTCTGCAGTTTCTCACATGAATCAGCCACCAGCGCTGTATCATCAGCGAACAACAACTGACTCACTTCCCAGACTCTCTCATCCCCAACAGACTTCATACTTGCCCCTCTTTCCAAAACTCTTGCATTCACCTCCCTAACAACCCCATCCATAAACAAATTAAACAACCATGGAGACATCACACACCCCTGCCGCAAACCTACATTCACTGAGAACCAATCACTTTCCTCTCTTCCTACACGTACACATGCCTTACATGCTCAATAAAAACTTTTCACTGCTTCTAACAACTTGCCTCCCACACCATATATTCTTAATACCTTCCACAGAGCATCTCTATCAACTCTATCATATGCCTTCTCCAGATCCATAAATGCTACATACAAATCCATTTGCTTTTCTAAGTATTTCTCACATACATTCTTCAAAGCAAACACCTGATCCACACATCCTCTACCACTTCTGAAACCACACTGCTCTTCCCCAATCTGATGCTCTGTACATGCCTTCACCCTCTCAATCAATACCCTCCCATATAATTTACCAGGAATACTCTACAAACTTATACCTCTGTAATTTGAGCACTCACTCTTATCCCCGTTGCCTTTGTACAATGGCACTATGCACGCATTCCGCCAATCCTCAGGCACCTCACCATGAGTCATACATACATTAAATAACCTAACCAACCAGTCAATAATACAGTCACCCCCTTTTTTAATAAATATATATATCAAAAACTGGAGGAAGTGAAGTGTTTTAGATATCTGGGAGTGGATCTGGCAGCGGATGGAACCATGGAAGCAGAAGTGGATCATAGGGTGGGGGAGGGGGCGAAAATTCTGGGGGCCTTGAAGAATGTGTGGAAGTCGAGAACATTATCTCGGAAAGCAAAAATGGGTATGTTTGAAGGAATAGTGGTTCCAACAATGTTGTATGGGTGCGAGGCGTGGGCTATGGATAGAGTTGTGCGCAGGAGGATGGATGTGCTGGAAATGAGATGTTTGAGGACAATGTGTGGTGTGAGGTGGTTTGATCGAGTGAGTAACGTAAGGGTAAGAGAGATGTGTGGCAATAAAAAGAGCGTGGTTGAGAGAGCAGAAGAGGGTGTTTTGAAGTGGTTTGGGCACATGGAGAGGATGAGTGAGGAAAGATTGACCAAGAGGATATATGTGTCGGAGGTGGAGGGAGCAAGGAGAAGAGGGAGACCAAATTGGAGGTGGAAAGATGGAGTGAAAAAGATTTTGTGTGATCGGGGCCTGAACATGCAGGAGGGTGAAAGGAGGGCAAGGAATAGAGTGAATTGGAGCGATGTGGTATACCGGGGTTGACGTGCTGTCAGTGGATTGAATCAAGGCATGTGAAGCGTCTGGGGTAAACCATGGAAAGCTGTGTAGGTATGTATATTTGCGTGTGTGGACGTATGTATATACATGTGTATGGGGGGGGGTTGGGCCATTTCTTTCGTCTGTTTCCTTGCGCTACCTCGCAAACGCGGGAGACAGCGACAAAGTATAAAAAAAAAAAAAAAAAATATATCAAAAAGCCTTGATGACATCACAGAGCCCTGCCTCACACCCACATGTATACCAAAACTTTCACTCAACTCTCCATCCACTCACATGTGGATTTGCTGTTCTATAGAAGCTTTTCACACCATTCAGCAGTTGTCCCCCTAACCCATAAATTCTTAACACATCCCATTAAGCATTCCACTTGACTCCGTCTTACTCTTCCTCCTGATCACATTAAAAGCTGCATACAACTTCTTGCCTTTTGCTAGTAACTTTTCCATAGTCATCTTTACTACAAAAATCAATTCCACACATCCCCTACCTTTCCTAAAGCCCCCTTGCTCCTCACTTATTCTGCATTCAGTCACTTTCATCACTCTGTCAATTAACACTTTTGCATACACTTTTCCTGGCATATTTAATAGACATATTCCCTTATAATTACTAAATACATCCTTAGCACCTTTTTCCTTTGAAAAAAGGAACAATAAAAGCTTTCATTCAACCCTCAGGCACAACCTTCATTTTCTATACTAAAGTAGATGTCATATGCATCCTTTCAATCACACTTTCTCCTCAATATTCCATCATTTCAGCCATAATCTCATACATTCCAGTGCCTTTCTTACCTTCAGCCTCATTACCCCCTTTACTTGTGTCTTCTTCCTTCCATCCTCCATACCCTTGCATGTAACAACTTCTGCTTCACTTTCTCCCACATTCATCAGTTCTTCAAAATACTCTTTCCATCTTCTATATACTTTCTCCTTTTGATTCAGCAACTCCCCTTTCTTACTTCTCACATTAAAGTTTCCACTCATACATCCACCTCTTTCCTTTTTCACCTCCTTCTGGTACAATATTTTATTTTTCCTAAATTTTCTTCCAAAATCTTCATCTACTCTTTCTTTGCTTTTCTCTATCAGCTTCTTAACACTCTGCATACACATCTTATATTCCTCCCTCCTCCTTTGCTGAACTTCCACTGGTACATTCCTTTCAAGCAATCTACAATATGCCTTTTTCATCCCTTACTCAGCATTTCTAATCTCTTCCATCCACCATACACTTCCCTTTTTTTTCTGTATCTCATGACCTTGTATCCAACCACTAATTCTACTACCTTCAATGGTCTTTCTCTAAACATTTTAAACACCTCATTCGCACATGGCTACATCGCTACACTTAGTCCATCTGACCTTTTGGTCATCCTCCTTTCATACTTCTCCCTGTATTATTTCAGATTCATCTCCTCGCTAGCCAACACTTTTACCTCTCCATTCTTCCTTATATCATACCTCCACTTCTCCCTGATCCTCATCCCTATAAGAACCATGGAATAGTCAGTCTCCAAAGAATCCTCTCACAACTGTAGCATCTAGCATAGCCTTTCTCAGTCCTTTATCCACTGCCACATAGTCAGTCAAACCCCTTTTGCTCTTCTCTTCCATCATATCTCATTCATGTATACTTATGGATCATCTAGTGCTGAAGAAAGGTGTTTGCAAGGAATACACACCTCTCAGCACAGACATCCACAAGGTAACTGCCATTTTCATTTGCTCAGGCACTCCACATTTACCATCTTGCCAATTTAATCATATCTGCCTTTGCATTCATATCACCCCATACAACCACCTTTCTCTTGCTCTCAAAACCGTTTATACCATCATTCAAATTTCTCAAGAAATGCTTCATTTCATCCTTACCTTACATAGTCTTCATTATGTGCCAGCATGAAATAAATTAAATTGTTGATAGTGTTAGCCTTATGTATTTTCAATGTACAGGAAATGTGTGTCATTACTCGGGGTCCTTGCCGCTTGGTGGAGTATGAAAGAGGTTGGCCAGAGTTTTTGATATGTCGTGAGGATTATCCACATAAGTGTAAGGTAAGTTTGTGCTTGAAAATGGATTCAGTATTTTCTAGAAGCTTTCCATAATGTAAAATTTCCAGTAATTATTTCAAAATCTAGCAGCACTTTGAATTAAAAGTGAGAGGATCTAATGATCTGAGGGGGAATGTAAAGGTCTGACCATCATGAAACCCTCTTTTGCAGAGCCTTCTCTCTTTGTTTCAGGAAGATCAGAGCATATAAGTGAAATTTGCTGGAACTGAAGAATTATTTTTGTCCACATCCCTTGAATACCAGCAGATTCAGGCCCCTTGTCTCGTGGCTCCTGTAGAGGGCCACAAATTACATCGCACATATGCCAAAGGCCTAATTATATGCTAATCAGTTGGACATTGCCATTAGACTTAGACTCACACTAAGTAAACACTCTCACAAAGCAAGAGAATGATTGCAGAATCAGAGTGCAGTAAACTGGCATCCATGCCAGTTTAAGCAAATGCCCCTCAGTCCCCTTACCTATGTAATTCCTTGAAGGCCATAGGTCATCCTCTGATGAGTAAGGAAACTCTGCTGGTTATGGCACAGTTGCAGTTAATGCATACAATGAAATTTAAACATAAGTGTGTCCTAAGGATGGACTTGTATGTAGCATTCATGGATCTGGAAACGGCATATGATATGGTTGACAGAGATGCTTTGTGGAAGGTTTTAAGAGTATATGGTGTGGAAGGTAAGGTGCTACAAGCAGTGAAAAGTTTTTATCGAGGATGTAAGGCATGTGTACGTGTAGGAAGAGAGGAAAGTGATTGGTTCTCAGTGAATGTGGGTTTGCGGCAGGGGTGTGTGATGTCTCCATGGTTATTTAATTTGTTTATGGATAGGGTTGTAAGGGAGGTGAATGCAAGAGTTTTGGAAAGAGGGGCAAGAATGCAGTCTGTTGTGGATGAGAGAGCTTGGGAAGTGAGTCAGTTGTTGTTCGCTGATGATACAGCGCTGGTGGCTGATTCGGGTGAGAAACTGCAGAAGCTGGTGACTGAGTTTGGTAAAGTGTGTGAGAGAAGAAAGCTGAGAGTAAATGTGAATAAGAGCAAGGTTATTAGGTACAGTAGGGTTGAGGGATAAGTCAATTGGGAGGTAAGTCTGAATGGAGAAAGGCTGGAGGAAGTGAAGTGTTTTAGATATCTGGGAGTGGATTTGGCAGTGGATGGAACCATAGAAGCAGAGGTCAATCATAGGGTGGGGGAGGGGGCAAAAGTTCTGGGAGTGTTGAAAAAAGCGTGGAAGTCGAGAACATTATCTTAGAAAGCAAAAATTGGTATGTTTGAAGGAATAGTGGTTCCAACAATGTTATATGGTTGCGGGGCATGGGCTGTAGATAGAATTGTGTGGAGGAGGGTGGATGTGCTGGAAATGAGATGTTTGAGGACAATATGTGGTGTGAGGTGGTTTGATCAAGTAAGTAATGAAAGGGTAAGAGAGATGTGTGGTAATAAAAAGAGTGTGCATGAGAGAGCAGATGAGGGTATTTTGAAATGGTTTGGTCACATGGAGAGAGTGAGTGAGGAAAGATTGACAGAGAGGATATATGTGTCAGAGGTGGAGGGAACGAGGAGAAGTGGGAGACCAAATTGGAGGTAGAAAGATGGAGTGAAAAAGATTTTGAGTGATCAGGGCCTGAACATGCAGGAGGGTGAAAGGCATGCAAGGAATAGAGTGAATTGGAACAATGTGGTATACCGGGGTCAACACGCTGTCAATGGACTGAACCAGGGCATGTGAAGCGTCTGGGGTAAACCATGGAAAGTTCTGTGGGGACTGGATGTGGAAAGGGAGCTGTAGGTTTCGGTGCATTATACATGACAGCTAGAGACTGAATGTGAACGAATGTGGCCTTTGTTGTCTTTCCTCATGCTACCTCGCACACATGCAGGGGGAGGGGGCTTTCATTTTCATGTGTGGCGGGGTGGCGACAGGAATGAATAAGGGCAGACAGTATGAATTATGTACATGTGTATATATGTATATGTCTGTGTGTGTATATAAATGTATACATTGAGATGTGTAGGTATGTATATGTGCGTGTGTGGACGTGTATGTATATACATGTGTATGTGGGTGGGTTGGGCCATTCTTTCATCTGTTTCCTTGCGCTACCTCACTAACACAGGAGACAGCGACAAAGTGTAATAAATGTATATATATATATATATATATATATTCTTTTCTTTTTCTTTCAAACTATTCGCCATTTCCCACATTAGCGAGGTAGCGTTAAGAACAGAGGACTGGGCCTTTGAGGGAATATCCTCACTTGGCCCCCTTCTCTGTTCCTTCTTTTGGAAAATAAAAAAAAAATGAGAGGGGAGGATTTCCAGCCCCCCGCTCCCTCCCCTTTTAGTCACCTTCTATGACACACAGGGAATACGTGGGAAGTATTCTTTCTCCCCTATATATCCCTATATATCCCTGGGGATAGGGGAGAAAGAATACATCCATGCCCCACACAGGGAAAAAATGCAATTGAGTGGGAGATGTATAAAAGAAAGAGACAGGAGGTCAAGAGAAAGGTGCAAGAGGTGAAAAAAAGGGCAAATGAGAGTTGGGGTGAGAGAGTATCATTAAATTTTAGGGAGAATTCCCTGCGTGTCGTAGAAGGCGACTAAAAGGGAAGGGAGCGGGGGGCTGGAAATCCTCCTCTCTCTTTTTTTTTTTTTTTTTTTTTTTTTTTTTTTTTTTAATTTTCCAAAAGAAGGAACAGAGAAGAGGTCCTGGTGAGGATATTCCCTCAAAGGCCCAGTCCTCTGTTCTTAACGCTACCTCGCTATTGCGGGAAATAGCAAATAGTATGAAAAAAAAAAAAAAAAGATGTTCTGGAAGGAGGTAAATAAAGTGCGTAAGACAAGGGAGCAAATGGGAACTTCAGTGAAGGGCGCAAATGGGGAGGTGATAACGAGTAGTGGTGATGTGAGAAGGAGATGGAGTGAGTATTTTGAAGGTTTGTTGAATGTGTTTGATGATAGAGTGGCAGATATAGGGTGTTTTGGTCGGGGTGGTGTGCAAAGTGAGAGGGTTAGGGAAAATGATTTGGTAAACAGAGAAGAGGTAGTGAAAGCTTTGCGGAAGATGAAAGCCGGCAAGGCAGCAGGTTTGGATGGTATTGCAGTGGAATTTATTAAAAAAGGGGGTGACTGTATTATTGACTGGTTGGTAAGGTTATTTAATGTATGTATGACTCATGGTGAGGTGCCTGAGGATTGGGGGAATGCGTGCATAGTGCCATTGTACAAAGGCAAAGGGGATAAGAGTGAGTGCTCAAATTACAGAGGTATAAGTTTGTTGAGTATTCCTGGTAAATTATATGGGAGGGTATTGATTGAGAGGGTGAAGGCATGTACAGAGCATCAGATTGGGGAAAGAGCAGTGTGGTTTCAGAAGTAGTAGAGGATGTGTGGATCAGGTGTTTGCTTTGAAGAATGTATGTGAGAAATACTTAGAAAAGCAAATGGATTTGTATGTAGCATTTATGGATCTGGAGAAGGCATATGATAGAGTTGATAGAGATGCTCTGTGGAAGGTATTAAGAATATATGGTGTGGGAGGAAAGTTGTTAGAAGCAGTGAAAAGTTTTTATCGAGGATGTAAGGCATGTGTACGTGTAGGAAGAGAGGAAAGTGATTGGTTCTCAGTGAATGTAGGTTTGCGGCAGGGGGGTGTGATGTCTCCATGGTTGTTTAATTTGTTTATGGATGGGGTTGTTAGGGAGGTGAATGCAAGAGTTTTGGAAAGAGGGGCAAGTATGAAGTCTGTTGGGGATGAGAGAGCTTGGGAAGTGAGTCAGTTGTTGTTCGCTGATGATACAGCGCTGGTGGCTGATTCATGTGAGAAACTGCAGAAGCTGGTGACTGAGTTTGGTAAAGTGTGTGGAAGAATAAAGTTAAGAGTAAATGTGAATAAGAGCAAGGTTATTAGGTACAGTAGGGTTGAGGGTCAAGTCAATTGGGAGGTGAGTTTGAATGGAGAAAAACTGGAGGAAGTGAAGTGTTTTAGATATCTGGGAGTGGATGTGGCAGCGGATGGAAGCGGAAGTGGATCATAGGGTGGGGGAGGGGGCGAAAATCCTGGGGGCCTTGAAGAATGTGAGGAAGTCGAGAGCATTATCTCGGAAAGCAAAAATGGGTATGTTTGAAGGAATAGTGGTTCCAACAATGTTGTATGGTTGCGAGGCGTGGGCTATGGATAGAGTTGTGCGCAGGAGGATGGATGTGCTGGAAATGAGATGTTTGAGGACAATGTGTGGTGTGAGGTGGTTTGATCGAGTAAGTAACGTAAGGGTAAGAGAGATGTGTGGAAATAAAAAGAGCATGGTTGAGAGAGCAGAAGAGGGTGTTTTGAAATGGTTTGGGCACATGGAGAGAATGAGTGAGGAAAGATTGACCAAGAGGATATATGTGTCGGAGGTGGAGGGAACGAGGAGAAGAGGGAGACCAAATTGGAGGTGGAAAGATGGAGTGAAAAAGATTTTGTGTGATCGGGGCCTGAACATGCAGGAGGGTGAAAGGAGGGCAAGGAATAGAGTGAATTGGAGCGATGTGGTATACCGGGGTTGACGTGCTGTCAGTGGATTGAATCAAGGCATGTGAAGCGTCTGGGGTAAACCATGGAAAGCTGTGTAGGTATGTATATTTGCGTGTGTGGACGTATGTATATACATGTGTATGGGGTGGGTTGGGCCATTTCTTTCGTCTGTTTCCTTGCGCTACCTCGCAAATGCGGGAGACAGCGACAAAGCAAAAAAAAAAAAATATAATAAATAATATAATATAATAAATATAATAAATAAATAAATAATAAAAATAATATACATATATATATAGGAGGAGGGAGGGGGTTGTTATTTCATGTGTGGCGAGGTGGTGATGGGAATGAATAAAGGGTGACAGTTTTACAAGTTCAAGAAACAAAATTTGAAACAGGTAAATCAGTACTATCCAAGGCATCCACCAGACATTCTAAAAGTCAACTGGAACTTTTGTGAACAAGGACAACACATCAAAACTTACAAGTTTGAAATCAAAATTGACCTGGATATTATTAAACTTATTAACTAATTAAATCTACATTGTTCATGATATTAGACTTTGATATGTTATCAATTATTAAAGAAACTAACCATTTTGATAACCTACATGTGAGTGAGTCCACTGAACTAATTATGGGTCTTGCTGGATAGTTTGAGAAGTCCATACATATATGGCAATGTAGGGAACAGTGATGATTTTTTTTAATACTAAATCACATGCACCACTGTGACCTACTGCAACATGGATAACAGCATCATGTTGATTAACATGAAATACAGAGTTGACAGTGACTTAAAGTAATTTGTCATTAATTACTTGAGCCAAACTTTCCTCCAACTTCAGCATTATTGACATGATCCTTCATTTGTAGTTAGAACTAAATCTTATACTCTGCTCTCGTCATGAGTAGGCTTCTTAATGAATTGGATTAAGACATGAGCAAATTTAGGTACAGTCCATGCCTGGTGCTACTAGAAAGGGATTCCCCTCATTTAGATAATGGTATATTATAATCTACTTTGGTAGAATCTTGTTCAATACACATTTCTGCTAACTTCGTAAAATCTTTGTCTACTTTTGGTGTCTGCACGGGGGCCCATAAATTAGTCCTACTGTTATTTTCTTATGAAAGTTATCATTAATTTCTACAAAAATCAAGTTGACATTCTCAACAGCTAGAACATTTTTTACTATGGGAGTTTAATGAGCTATAACAAAGAGCAAGGCACCACTGCCTACATTGTTTCCCCTTTCCCTATTAAACAGAGTACCCTGGAATTGCATATTTGGCATGGAAAAATCTGTTTTGATATCTAAGCAAGATTCAGAAATGGCAGTCATATCATAAATTCCTTATAAAGCTGTTGTCTCTAACTATATTTTTTATCATTCATTTTATTTTGCTTTGTCGCTGTCTCCCACGTTTGCGAGGCAGCGCAAGGAGACAGACGAAAGAAATGGCCCAACCCACCCCCATACACATATATATACATGCACGTCCACACACGCAAATATACATACCCATACACCTCAGTGTACACATATATATACACATGCACACAATTCACACTGTCTGCCTTTATTCATTCCCATCGCCACCTCGCCACACATGGAAGAACCTCCCCCTCCCCCCTCATGTGTGCGAGGTAGCGCTAGGAAAGGACAACAAAGGCCCCATTCGTTCACACTCAGTCTCTAGCTGTCATGCAATAATGCCCTAAACCACAGCTCCCTTTCCACATCCAGGCCCCACACAACTTTCCATGGTTTATCCCAGACGCTTCACATGCCCTGGTTCAATCCACTGACAGCATGTCGACCCCAGTATACCACATCGATCCAATTCACTCTATTCCTTGCCCGCCTTTCACCCTCCTGCATGTTCAGGCCCCGATCACTCAAATCTTTTTCACTCCATCCTTCCACCTCCAATTTGGTCTCCCACCTCTCCTCGTTCCCTCCACCTCCGACACATATATCCTCTTGGTCAATCTTTCCTCACTCATTCTCTCCATGTGCCCAAACCATTTCAAAACACCCTCTTCTGCTCTCTCAACCACGCTCTTTTTATTTCCACACATCTCTCTTACCCTTACATTACTTACTCGATCAAACCACCTCGCACCATATATTGTCCTCAAACATCTCATTTCCAGCACATCCACCCTCCTGCGTACAACTCTATCCATAGCCCACGCTTCGCAACCATACAACATTGTTGGAACCACTATTCCTTCAAACATACCCATTTTTGCTTTCCGAGATAATGTTCTCGACTTCCACACATTCTTCAAGGCTCCCAGGATTTTCGCCCCCTCCCCCACCCTATGATTCACTTCCGCTTCCATGGTTCCATCCGCTGCCAGATCCACTCCCAGATATCTAAAACACTTTACTTCCTCCAGTTTTTCTCCATTCAAACTTACCTCCTAATTGACTTGACCCTCAACCCTACTGTACCTAATACCCTTGCTCTTATTCACATTTACTCTTAACTTTCTTCTTTCAAACACTTTACCAAACTCAGTCACCAGCTTCTGCAGTTTCTCACATGAATCAGCCACCAGCGCTGTATCATCAGCGAACAACAACTGACTCACTTCCCAAGCTCTCTCATCCCCAACAGACTTCATACTTGCCCCTCTTTCCAAAACTCTTGCATTCACCTGCCTAACAACCCCATCCATAAACAAATTAAACAACCATGGAGACATCACACACCCCTGCCGCAAACCTACATTCACTGAGAACCAATCACTTTCCTCTCTTCCTACACATACACATGCCTTACATCCTCGATAAAAACTTTTCACTGCTTCTAACAACTTGCCTCCCACACCATATATTCTTAGTACCTTCCACAGAGCATTCCCTATCAACTCTGTCATATGCCTTCTCCAGATCCATAAATGCTACATACAAATCCATTTGCTTTTCTAAGTATTTCTCACATACATTCTTTAAAGCAAACACCTGATCAACACATCCTCTACCACTTCTGAAACTTCTCTAACTGTGAGACTTTATTGTACATTTACAGAACAGTGTGAGGGAACTGAAATTCAACACAACAGGACAGTGCACTTCCCCACTTGTGGCCACAGAGGAGGAGTCCTCATGGTATGAAGGTGTGAAGGGTTGTGGTATTCAGTGTGACAATCCAATGTTTACAACTGACGAGCATGAAGACCTTCACCATTTCGTTGCGACACTTGGAGGGGTTTGCTTGGCATGTGCTGCACTCACAGTGGTATGTTTTACAATGGTCTTTTTTGCTGATTGAACAATTTGACTCTTATAAATTTACCAAATTTGATGAATCATGCATATTTTCTACCTGTAAGGACCCATGTAATGTATATCTTCAAATGCCAAGTGCGGCATTTTGATATTTACAATGTATGCTTTCTATGTTTGCATAAGTTCTCTCCCAGTATTATATTAAGATGATGCTTTGAAATCTTCAAAGACTTTTATTGCTGTTCATGAATATGTATTTTAACCATTTCATCGCACTTTCTTACTGAAAAGTTGATTATACCATGCACAAATGAATTAAATCAAAATTAATGAATATCTTTATCATATATTATTGAAAAAATGACCCAAAAAGTAGTATACTTTTCTCAGTTCTGATATGGAAGGGTATATCGTATGCCCTGGATTGTGGTATGGATTCTCTTTCTGTATGTATTGGAAGATTATAAGTCTTTTCTTTTTTATATTTCAGTACATATCATTTACATATTTTTTCTTTACTCATTATATATATACTTTTATACTCATTCACATTATTCACATGTTTACTTATCTTTCACACAGAACATTATATACATGAATGAAGAACAATTAGTTTCATCAAAATAATATAAACAATAATACAAAGGAAATCGTTTCTTGTACTGAAAAAATAACTATTGCAGTTGCTGCATAAATCTAACTTCCCAGTGTGATGCTGCATTTACACTTTCTTTGGTGGTTTGCAGATGATGCATTTTGAAAATGCTAGTGACAGCCATGCATGAGACAAAGAGTCATACTTCAGTTGTGAGTTCAAATGAGGGTGCGAAGGTTTAGATCAGTGCTGCATACTGTGATCAGCAATAAATACAACTTGGGATAGTGAAAGGGTTCATATGATATGTATAGAAGCATTGCTGAAGACTTTATGCTAAATGTTATTGGCCTAAAACTTTTGGAGCAATTAAAAAGATCAGAAAAAGTCTCATAAAAGAAGGGTGAATTAGAGTAGTGAATTTGAAAGGGACAGTAGGTGAATAGCATCAGATTTAAAATTGAAAATGCATGATTGACTACCAGTCATTCCAGGAAATTCTCTCCATTAACATTTCTTCCCCAAGAGTCTTCATCGAGGCTACTCTAGAAGCTTTTCATAATTTCCCTTAACTTTTAGTGCATACCTTATATACATCTCAACTGTAACTGATTATATCTTCCTGTTAATCCACATAACCCACCTTTCTCAGATAAAACAGCTACATCCTTCTGCTGTATCATCTGTCTGTAACCACATCAGTTCCATCATATTCAGATATATTACAGGGGGTCCTTAACTTACAAACATCCAACCTACAAACATCTGCACCAGTGAATGAGGTCAAAAAACAATATTCAATTCATAGTCTGTCATGCAATTGATTACTCATGCTAATGAACTGCAGTACTACTTAAATGTGTATCGTTTTTCGTTGTGCTGCTTCATATGATGTTTTATTTACTATAAGTACTTCAGAATACAATATTTGATACATTATTACAGTCAGGTAGTATAAATACATACTGTAATGTAAATAAATACATACATAATGTAAAATATAAATACATACATAATGTAACCCATTCATAAGTCGGGGACCCCCTGTATATTTTGATTATTGCTCTTATCAAATGTTTCCAAGTTCTGATTAATTCTCAGTCCTTTTTTCATTAATATTTTCATAATCCATATACTTACAAAAAAATTTCAATTCATCTTTCTTTTTTTTTTAATTCCCATACTGTTTCAAGTACAGAATTATGGAAAATTCTTGCATGCATTTCCCATACAACCCACAGGTATTGGTTGCAAAGGAGGTCCTAGTGAATCCATCCTCCACACTCCAGTCTCAGCAAGACTTCACAGGTTGGCTTCTGTTATAGTTGACTGGGTGCCACCTAGTCACATTAAAGTGCGGTATATAACCAAATTACTTTTACTAAATGCACCAAGAGCCTTTTCCTCTTTAGGAGCACCATAGGGATGTATATGATCCACAGTTGTATGAATATGAAGATCTTTGTATAAAGAAAGATACTGACAAAAGGCTTATTAACTTGATATGCATAAGCATAAAGGACCGGCTGAAGCCTGTAAATTTTCTGGGATTGATTATGTATGCAGAACACAACTCATTTCATTTTGCTGAAGTTTTCACTTCCTTGGTTTTATATCCTGCCAGTTTATCTTGGGCTAATAGTATATATATTTTGTATATACTTGACAGTTAACCTCTGATTAGATATGACAGTTCATGTTTCAGTGTGTTCATAAAAAATTTTTGCACTTAAAGTAATACAATTTTGTGAGGTAGTTACATTGCCACCAATAGTACACTCATGTTGCATGGACACATTTTCTATATAATCTGATTTAATTACTTGTTTGTACTGTACATGGTTTTTACCTTACTTTGCCTGCTTGAGGTTACTCTGCAAGTAAAAATTCACCTTTGGCAAGGCTGTATCATGATCAGTTGATGGAACAGAGTACAGTCTCTTTGAAAGAGTCTATCCTGTCCCTACTGCTGAGTGTAGTGCAGCATTGAGCTGAAGGAGCCCCTGGGAAAGGGGTTCTGGGTGACACAAGGGCCCTTTCAGGAAGAGGTCATTGCATAATTAAGAAATGACATAAATACTGTACAGGGATGGAGCTCTGCACTCCTGGGACCTTTCCTCTTGAACACGATTGTTTGGGAGTGTGTGTATTCGATAGAACATTTTCTTAGTGGGCACTATAGCCGCTTTTTGCTCTGTATTTAGTTAATACCTACTTCCCATAAATTAAAGCCAAGTACTTTTCTGTAACAGTAATCACAAGAAATCTAGACAAAGATACAGTAACCACTTATGATGTGGTTTTGTAATGAATGAATCCTATTGTCTGTACATAAATATTTATGTATTTCAGGGCAGGAAGGAAAGGTTAAACTTCTTGCTAGAGGAAAAAATTTACATATATGGATTATAATGTAGTTAGTTTTATGAGACTTGCATCATGAAAGTAATAAGAATAATTTTTCATCTTGTGAATTTCCTTGAACTTATAGGTAATCCTATTGTAAAATCTCCACAGCTAACATACCTCATCGACTGGCGTGCAGCAAACAAGTATCCAGTACTCATTATCTTCTACATCAATGGATGTTTTTTAATTGCCAGTATTGGCTTCATGGTTCAGTTTCACCCAGGGGTCCGCCATGATCTCACCTGTCGCTCAGACGGAACTCTGCGTCAAGGTGAACCCAGGTAAGATGTGAAAATACTGCAGTTATAGTTGTTTCACTTTCCTTTTCTGTTATATCACAGGAAGTTCCAGTCTTATTTAAGTATTAGTCATTAATAAGAAACTGTAGCTCATGATGATTAATTTCTATACTTTCAACAATTTATTCTTTTTTAAGTATTTAAAGAGAAATAAGTGCATCAGTGCTAGTGATACCCTTGTGCTATCATTTTAAGGTAGGCCTACTTCATGTCTGATCATTATTTTGCATAAGCCATTGTGCTACATAGCTGATAATAAATAAAAAGTATAATGAATACAATTGCCTAAACAGAAAATAAATAAATGTACTGTATAGAGACAGCATCTCAGAAATATCAAATTGTATATATATATGGTCTTCAAAATGGCACAAAAAAAAATCACTATAAAACATTGAATGTATAGCAGAAACCAGTCAAAAAATACTCAACAAGTCAAATGCATGTAGTCAGGAATCATACAAAAGTTTCATATGAATATATCCAATCATCTTCAAGGAATTTTTTTGGATGGAGAATTTTTCTATTGTATTTCTTCATTCATTTTCCACAGTTCTGGAGGAAATCTTTCATGTGTGGTGGTATTTGTCTGCATCTACTATTTCATGGTAGCTGGAGGCATGTGGCTTATCATCCTGGCATACTCTTTGCACACAAGCTTCAAGTCTTATGGTGAGAATACTTGGTTTGCTTCTGAAGTGTGGTAAAAGGCATACATGATTTTATCAAATGATTTTCTTTACTTACAATTTTCAGGTTTATCAGCTCTAGACTTCTTTTGCATCAGACTTTTGGATGGCCTTTAAGTGAAAATAATGAATAAGTCTTGAGAGCCAGGTTTACATGGCAGGGTATCAAGTCCACAGCAATGGGTCCCTTAATTAAATAATGAAAGGTAGAGGTGTAAGTATGGAAGCAAAGAATTGATTAAAAACAGCAGTCCTCATGACCCTAACCTATGCAGCTGAAACAGAGACATAGGGTGAGTAACAGGCTGTGGAAATGAGTTATATGATAGAATGTGGTAAGACTAAATGGAATGAATTAAGTAATGAGGTGGTGTATGATATATTTGGTATGGTAGGGAATGCAATGTAAATTAGTAGAGTGGGTGAAAGCTAATACTTTGAGGTAGTTTAGGCATGTGTAAAGAATCCAAGATGAAGTTTACAAGGAGAGTGTATGATAGTACAGATGCTCCCTGACATATGTCTGAGTTCTGTCGTGACTGACCTGTCTGATCTTGAAATGGACGTAAGTCGAACGTATGTTAGCATGGCATGTAGAATTCATATACCTGTGCAGCATTCTTTTATCCTACTCAGTTTCTGTCATGATTATCTCATTTTTTATTAAGATTCTGTAGCTTATTTTTACCTTTTATGTAAGATTCTTCAGTTCACAGATTGATTCATCCAAACTATCAATGAACTTTTCAGCAACTTCAACAGCACTTGCTGCTTTACCTGTGACTCAAACTTTGAACCAAACATGATGTGCTGTGAAGTTCTTGATATATTCTCTCCTGCTCGCTCCTTCAAAGTCTAAAAAATACTTCAAGCCTTCAACTGAATTGTTAGTAAGCTTAGTGGTACATGTTTTTTAATTTGATCTTTCATCCACAATATCAACATCTTTTCCAATTCATGGATGGGCCTTTGTCGTTGCTTTGTCATTATTGTAGACACCTCCCCCACCCTATGACTCACTTCCACTTCCATGGTTCCATCCGCTGCCAAATCCACTCCCAGATATCTAAAACACTTCACTTCCTCCAGCCTTTCTCCATTCAAACTTACCTCCCAATTGACTTGTCCCTCAACCCTACTGTACCTAATAACCTTGCTCTTATTCACATTTACTCTCTGCTTTCTTCTTTCACACACTTTACCAAACTCAGTCACCAGCTTCTGCATTGTCTCTCCCGAATCATCCACCAGTGCTGTATCATCAGTGAACAACAACTGACTCACTTCCAAAGCTCTCTCATCCACAACAGACCACATACTTGCCCCTCTTTCCAAAACTCTTGCATTCACCTCCCTAACATCCCATCCATAAACAAATTAAACAACCATGGAGACATCACACACCCCTGCCGCAAACTGACATTCACTGAGAACCAATCACTTTCCTCTCTTCCTACTCATACACATGCCTTACATCCTCGATAAAAACTTTTCACTGCTTCTAACAGCTTGCCTCCCACACCATATATTCTTAATACCTTCCACTGAGCATCTCTGTCAACTCTTATCATATGCCTTCTCCAGATCCATAAATGCTACATACAAATCCATTTGCTTTTCTAAGTATTTCTCACATACATTCTTCAAAGCAAACACCTGATCCACACATCCTCTACCACTTCTGAAACCACACTGCTCTTCCCCAATTTGATGCTCTGTACATGACTTCAACCTCTCAATCAATACCCTCCTATATTATTTCCCAGGAATACTCAACAAACTTATACCTCTGTAATTTGAGCACTCACCTTTATCCCCTTTACCTTTGTACAATGGCACTATGCATGCATTCTGCCAATCCTCAGGCACCTCACCATGAGTCATACATACATTAAATATCCTTACCAACCCATCAACAACACAGTCATCCCCTTTTTTAATAAATTCCACTGAAATACCATCCAAACCCGCTGCCTTGCCAGCTTTCATCTTCCACAAAGCTTTTACTACCTCTTCTCAGTTTACCAAATCATTCTCCCTAACCCTCTCACTTCGCACACCACCTCAACCAAAACACCCTACATCTGCCACTCTATCATCAAACATATTCAACAAACCTTCAAAATACTCGCTCATCTCCTTCTCACATCACCTCTATTTGTTATCACCTCCCCATTAGCCCCCTTCATCGATGTTCCCATTTGTTCTCATCTTACGCACTTTATTTACCTCCTTCCAAAACATCTTTTTATTCTCCCTAAAATTTAATGATATTCTCTCACCCCAACTTTCATTTGCCCTCTTTTTCACCTCTTGCACCTTTCTCTTGACCTCCTGTCTCTTTCTTTTGTACTTCTCCCTCTCAGTTGCATTTTTTCCCTGCAAAACTCATCCAAATGCCTCTCTCTTCTCTTTCACTAATAATCTTACTTCTTCATCCCACCACTCACTACCCTTTCTAATCGGCCCATCTCCCACGCTTTTCATGTCACAAGCATCTTTTTCACAAGCCATCACTGCTTCTCTAAATACATCCCATTCCTCCACCACTCCCCTTACGTCCTTTGCTCTCACCTTTTTCCATTCTTCACTCAGTCTCTCCTGGTACTTCCTCACACAAGTCTCCGGCATTAGCAAAGTAGCTCAAAGAAATGAGGAATGGTGCAACCCACCCACATGCGCATGTATATACATAAATGCCCATACACGCTCATATACATACACATACATTTCAACATATACATACACAGACATATACATATATTCACGTGTACATATTCATACTTGCTCCCTTCATCCATTCCTGTCACCACCCCGCCACTTATGAAATAGCATTGCCCCCCATCCAGTGAGGTAGTGACAGGAAAAGACAAAAAAGTCGACATTCGTTTACACTCAGTCTCTAGCTGTCATGTGTAATGCACCGAAACCACAGCTATCTTCCCACATCCAAGCCCCACAGACCTTTCCATGGTTTACCCCAGATGCTTCACATGCCCTAGTTCAATCCAGTGACAGCACGTCCACCCCGGTATACCACATTGTTCCAGTTCACTCTATTCCTTGCATGCCTTTCACCCTCCTGTATGTTCACTCAAAATCTTTATCACTCCATCCTTCCACCTCTAATTTGGTCTCCCGCTTCTCCTTCTTCCCTCCACCTCTGACACATATATCCTCTTTGTCAGTCTTTCCTCACTCATTCTCTCTGTGACCAAACCATTTCAACGCACCCTCTTCTGCTCTCTCAACCACGCTCTTTTTATTACCACACATCTCTCTTACCCTTTCAGTGCTTACTCGATCAAACCACTTCACACCACATATTGCTCTCAAACATTTCATTTCCAACACATCCACCTTCCTCCACACAATCCTACCTATAACCCATGCTTCGCAACCATATAATATTGTTGGAACCACTATTCCTTCAGACATACCCACTTTTACTCTCTAACACTCTTGCCTTCCACACATTCTTCAATGCTCCCAGAACCTTCGCCTCCTCCCCCACCCTGTGACTCACTTCCATTTCCATAGTTCCATCTGCTGCAAAGTCCACTCCCAGATATCTAAAACACTTCACCTCCTCCAATTTTTCTCCATTCAAACTTACATCCCAATCAACTTGTCCTTCAACCCTACTGAGCCTTGCTTTTATTCACATTTACTCTCAACTTTCTCCTTTCCCATACTTTTTCAAACTCAGTCACCAACTTCTGCAATATCTGTTGCCTTTAATACTATGTGGGAGGGGGCTGTGGTTGGTTGAAGCCCTTCTGGACAAGGTGTATGAAGTTTGTGTGCAGTGTGGTATTAGAGTAACTGGGTCTATGGCTATCCTATATAGGAGAGTGGGATATTCTTCACGAATTTCTTGTGGATCAGTTTTTCATGGAATTTGGATAATGAAATGAAAAGTATTGTAAAGCAGTAGGAGGGGAGATGATGTGGGAAGGAGGAAATAAAGTTGGGTGCTATGATGGCATATTTTCAGATGAATGAGATTTTGAGTGGCCAGGAGTTGTTGTTGATGTCTGTAAGTGCTTAGATTGCAAATTTGGCAAAGCGTTATGCATGGAAGTTCAATTTGTTGTCAGAGGGAGTTCTTTAACCCTTAAAATGCTATGGTCGTAAACTGACAACACGATTCACTGCTGTTATCAAATGACAGTTTAAGATATTGTGCTCTGAATAAACTACCCAGATGATGTATGATAACATCTCTGACTCACAGATGTCACTAGCAACCAAACGATGCAGATGAAAAAACTGTCATGCATCAGTCACTCATAAATCATCAGACTGTAATTTCACCATTAGCTTGGGAATCCAGAATGAAATGGTAACTGTTATAATCAATTTTTCCACAACTGATTGCCATTTCCCATGTTAGCGAGGTAATGCCAGAAACAAATAAAGAAAGGCCATATCCATTCACTTCCATTCTGTAACTGTCATGTGTAATGCACCGAAACCATACCTCCCCATCCCCAGCCCCACAAACCTTTCCATGATTTACCTCAGATGCTTCACATGCCCTGGTTCAATCCATTGACAGCATGTCAACCTCAGTATACCATATCTTTTCAATTCACCTGATCTCGTACATACCTTTTACCCTCCCGCACATCCAGGCCCTGATCACTCAAAATCTTTCTCACTTCATTATTGTCTCCAGTTTGGCCTCTCTGTCCTCCTTGTTCCCTTCATTTCTGACACATATATCCTCTTTGTCAATGTTTCCTTACTCATTCTTTCCATATGTCACAAACCAAACCATTTTAGCATGCTCTCTTCAGCTCTCTCAACCACAGTCTTTTTCATTACCACACCTCCTTCTTACCCTTTCATTACTTACTCGATCAAACCACTTCACATCACATATTGTCCTCAAACATTTAATTTCCAGCACATTCACCGTCCTCTGCACAGCCTTATCTATAGCCCATGCCTCACATCCATATGATAGTGTTGGAACTACTATATCTTCAAACCTATCCATTTTGGCACTCTCAGAACCTTCACCTCCCTTGCTCATCCTACAACTCACTTCTACTTCCATGGTTCCATTTGCTGCTATGTCCACTCCTAAGTATCTAAAATACTTCACCTCCTCCAATTTTTCTCTATTCAAAATCACAGCCCAAGTAAACTATCCCTCTACCCTTTTTAACCTAATAACCTTGCTTTTATTCACAACTACTCTCAGCTTCCTCCTTTCATACATTCTACCTGTTTGTGGATGATACTGTGTTGTTTGCTGAGAGTAAAGATGAGTTGCAGAAGGTTGTGTGTTTTTTACGTGAGTAAGCTTAAATGCGAGTAAAATTATAATAGTTTAAAAGGTAACGGAGTAAAAGTATAGATTTCACAAACCCCAAGTAGTGAAAGAAGAAAGTGTGCCAATATGTGTTATAGAAATGGGGGAGAAAGACTGGAAGAGAGAAGAGAATTTAAGTATTTAGGAAACTATCTTGGGTAAGTTTTGTGATATGGAAGGAGATATAAGGGTGAGAGCAGTACAGGGTAGAAGAGTCATTGGGTCACTTAATAGAATAATGAAGGATAGAGGTATAATTTTGGAAGCGAGGAAATGGATAAGGGACAGCATAATCCTCCCAACCCTGGCCTATGCAGCTGAAACATGGACATGAAAAGAGTCACAGACATAAAGAATCCAGGCTGTGGAAATGAGCTATTTGAGAGGAGCATGACTAGATGGGATGAAAAAAGAAATTTTGGGTGTATGAGAGATGTGGTATGGCATGAATGCAAAGGGAATGAATTACTGAGTGCTACAGTGGGTGAAACATAATCCTTTGATATGGTTAGGGCATGTTGAAAGAATTCAGTATAGGGAGTTTGCAAGGAGAGTGTATGATAGTACAATCAAAAGGATTGGAGTGAGAGGAAGACCACCTGTAACATTAGGAAATACAGTAGAAGAGTACTGAAGAGAGAGAAATGGTGGGAATAAGCGTGGAATGGTGTATGCGAGGGAAAAATGTATGGATGGGGATAATTGGAAGCTCGTTTGCCATGGCCACACCCTTTGTAGGAGTTCTTGGAGAAGATAGACATCAGAGATATAGACCAATAGATAGATAGGAAGTGAGTGGCTGTGTGTGAGCATTTTTCCATGTTTTATAGGGTCTGCAACTTGTGGGAAGAAGTTTGGATTACATATATTTCTATGCCCTCTTGATATATGTCTTAGGCTGGCATAGACTAATGGTGATGCTGATTAAGTGTGAAATGGCATGATATGGAGGAGGGAAATTATCTTTGATGAAGGCCAATCTGCTTTACTGTATTTTGTTTTTATATTCAGTGTAATTTATCTGCCTATCCTCCCTATTACAGTAGCATCAGGAACAAGTGAACGACAGCCTCATTTGCACATCTTCCCCCTCTTAAGTGTCCTGCATTATGAATTGAATTCAGAACTTTTTTTTATCCAATGCAAAGTTCCACAGTTTTCATAGCATTTTTTTTTTTTTTTCACTATTTAGTTATGTACAACAATGTTGTTTCTGTATTCATATTAACCGTTGACTCAAAGTCATTGCAATCAGTGTCAAGAGTCATAGCCATATTTTTAATAAAAGATATTCTGAACTGGGTTCAAGAGCATTTTCTTTGAGATGTTAGTAATAAACAGCTCATGTTTCCCTATTAAATTGCTGTAATAGGAGTTGAAGTTGATGTTTCACTTTAACTCACTGGACATGGATTGAGGATTTGTACAACTGAAGAGGCTGTGTGTCCCTGATCCTTTTTATTATATTTGAAACAGAGTATTGATAATACAACACTAAAGAATCTCACTTATGTGGGGAAAGCAAATAAGTATGAAACAAGAAAGAAAAAGAATGGTATATAAATCTAAATGCAATTTTCTTAACTATGTTCTTGAAATTACTGTAAACCATCTTCTACAGCAGCAGGCTTATGTGGTGATGAACTGGAGCGACGAGCAGCTTACTTCCATCTTGTGTCATGGTCATTGCCCCTTGTACTCACCATCACCATCATGGCCTTAGCAGAAGTAGAAGCAGACTCTGTAGCAGGGATTTGCTTTTTATCTTCAGCTGTTCACATAAGGATAGGATTTCTCCTGTTCCCCATTTTCATTATTGTTCTCATTGGGGGATTTTTTCTGGTCCGAGGTAAGTAAGATAGTTTGAAACGGGTTTTTCTGTCCTGATCATTGTACAAGTAAATAATAAACATCACATCTACTTCCATGGTTCCATAAACTGCTAAGTCCACTCCCAGATATCTAAAACACTTCACTTCCTTCACTTTCAATTTCTAAAAGGTGAAACAGAAGAAGGAGTCAAGCAGGGAGTGCTCATCCACCTTGAAGGCTCAGATTGGGGTGTCTGAATGTGTGTGGATGTAACCAAGATGAGAAGAAAGGAGATATAGGTAGTATGTTTGAGGAAAGAAACCTGGATGTTCTGGCTCTGAGTGAAATGAAGCTCAATGGTAAAGGGGAAGAGTGATATGGGAAAGTCTTGGGAGTAGTCAGTGGCTGGTGAGAGGACAAGAGCTAAGGAAGGAGTAGCACTACTCCTGAAGCAGGAGTTGTGGGAGTGCGTGATCAAGTGTAAGAAAGTAAATTACAGATTGATATGGGTAAAACTGAAAGTGGATGGAGAGAAATGGGTGACTGTTGGTGCTTATGCACTTGGTCATGAGAAGAAAGATCATGAGGCAAGTGTTTTGGGAGCAGCTTAGTGAATGTGTCAACAGTTTTGCTGCATGAGACAGGGTTATGGGTGATTTAAGTGCAGAGGTGAGTAATATGGCAGTTGAGGGTATAATTGGTGTACATGGGGTATTCAGTGTTGTGAATGGAAATGGTGAAGAGCTTGTAGATTTGTGTGCTGAAAAATGACTGGTGATTGGGAATACCTGGTTTAAAAAGAGAGATATACATAAGAACCCATATGTGAGTAGGAGGTGGTCAAAGGGCATCACTGGGTTACATTTTAACTGATAGGCATGAAAGAGAGACTTTAGGATGTTAATGTGCTGAGAGGGGCAGCTGGAGGGATGTCCGATCATTATCTTGTGGAACTGAAGGTGAAGATTTGTAGAGGTTTTCAAAAAAGATTAGACATTCGTTGGGGAGAAGAGAGTGGTGAGAGTAAGTAAGCATGGAAAAGAGACTTGTGTGAGGAAGTACCAGGAGAGATTGAGTGTAGAATGGCAAAAGGTGAGAGCAAATGACGTGAGGGGAGTGGGTGAGGAATGGGTAGTATTTAGGGAAGCAGTGGTGGCTTGTGCAAAAGACGCATATGGCAAGAGAAAGATGGGAGGTGGGCAGATTAGAAAGGGTATTGAGGGGTGGGATGAAGATGTTGTTTGTGAAAGAGAAAAGAGAAGCATTTGGATGATACTTGCAAGGATGGAGTGCAAATGTTTAGGAGATGTATAAAAGAAAGCGGCAGGAGGTCAAGAAAAAGGTTGAAAAAGAGGGCAAAAGAGAGATGAGGTGAGAGAGTATCATTAAACTTTTAGGAGAATAAAAAGATGTTTTGGAAGGACTTAAAGAACATGTGTAAGACAAAGGAACAAATGGGAACATCGGTGAAGGGGGCAAATGGGGAAGTAATAACAGGTCTGGTGGTACCCCGCCCCATAGGTAGGAAACAGCATCGCTACCCCGTGCTTCATTGAGGTAGTGCCTGGAAAACAGACAAAAAAGGCCATATTCATTCACACTCAGTCTCAAGCTGTCATGTGTAATGCACCAAAACCACAGATCCCTATCCACATCCAGGCCCCACAGACCTTTCCATGGTTTACCCCAGATGTTTCACATGCCCTGGTTCAGTCCACTGACAGCATGTTGACCCAAGTATACCATATCGTTCCACTTCACTCTATTCTTTGCATGCCTCTCACCCTCTTGTATGTTCAGGCCCTGATTGCTCAAAATCTTTTTCACTTCATCCTTCCACCTCCAATTTGGTCTCGTGCTTCTCCTTGTTCCTTCCACCTCTGACACATATATCCTTTTTGTCAATCTTTCCTCACTCATTCTCTCCATGGAAAAGATGGATGCCTATAGAGTTAGAAGATCCTTGACTGTGAGACCGCTTATTTGAAGCTGACTTCCGGTCTGTGGTGTACCCACAAGCAGGCTCTCTGCTTAGAATATATAGTACAGAGGGCGAATAAGTACGTAAAATTAATGTAATGATGTGACAACTTGTTTGGTGTAGACAGAGTTTATATAGCTTCAAGAAACTTGTGTTTTAATTTCCTTTTTATTATTATTATTATTATTATTATTATTATTATTATTATTATTATTATTATTATTGTTGTATTTTAACTTTCTAAAAGGGGAAACAGAAGAAGCAGTCACGCGGGGAGTGCTCATCCTCCTCGAAGGCTCAGATTGGGGTGTCTAAATGTGTGTGGATGCAACCAAGATGAGAAAAAAGGAGAGATAGGTAGTATGTTTGAGGAAAGGAACCTGAATGTTTTGGCTCTTGAGTAAAATGAAGCTCAAGGGTAAAGGGGAAGAGTGGTTTGGGAATGTCTTGGGAGTAAAGTCAGGGGTTAGTGAGAGGACAAGAGCAAGGGAAGGAGTTGCACTACTCCTGAAACAGGAGTGGTGAGAGTATGTGACAGAGTGTAAGAAGGTAAACTCTAGATTGATATGGGTAAAACTGAAAGTTGATGGAGAGAGATGGGTGATTATTGGTGCATATGCACCTGGGATGAGAAGAAAGATCATGAGAGGCAAGTGTTTTGGGAGCAGCTGAATGAGTGTGTTAGTAGTTTTGATGCACGAGACTGGGTTATAGTGATGGGTGATTCAAATGCAAAGGTGAGTAATGTGGCAGTTGAGGGAATAATTGGTATACATGGGGTGTTCAGTGTTGTAAATGGAAATGGTGCAGAGCTTGTAGATTTATGTGCTGAAAAAGGACTGGTGATTGAGAATACCTGGTTTAAAAAGAGAGATATACATAAGTATACGCATGCAAGTAGGAGAGATGGCCAGAGAGCATTATTGGATTACGTGTTAATTGATAGGCATGTGAAAGAGAGACTTTGGATGTTAATGTGCTGAGAGGTGCAACTGGAGGGATGTCTGATCATTATCTTGTGGAGGCGAAGGTGAAGATTTGTAGAGGTTTTCAGAAAAGAAGAGAGAATGTTGGGGTCAAAAGAGTGGTGAGAGTAAGTGAGCTTGGGAAGGAGACTTGTGTGAGGAAGTACCAGGAGAGACTGACTACAGAATGGAAAAAGGTGAGAACAAAGGACGTAAGGGGAGTAGGGGAGGAATGGGATGTATTTAGGGAAGCAGTGATGGCTTGTGCAAAAGATGCTTTTAGCATAAGAAGCGTGGGAGGTGGAAAAACTAGAAAGGGTAGTGAGTGGTGGGATGAAGAAGTAAGATTATTAGTGAAAGAGAAGAGAGAGGTATTTGGATGAGTTTTGCAGGGAAATAGTGGAAATGAGTGGGAGATGTATAAAAGGAAGAGGCAGGAGGTCAAGAGAAAGGTGCAAGAGGTGAAAAAGAGGGCGGCAAATGAGAGTTGGGGTGAGAGAGTATCATTAAATTTTAGGGAGAATAAAAAGATGTTTTGGAAGGAGGTAAATAAAGTGCGTAAGACAAGGGAACGAATGGGAACGTCAGTGAAGGGTTAATGGAGGGGTGATGAGAAGTAGTGGTGATGTGGGAAGGAGATGGAGTGAGTATTTTGAAGGTTTGTTGAATGTGTTTGATGATAGAATGGCAGATAAAGGGTGTTTTGGTCAAGGTGGTGTGCAAAGTGAGAGGGTTAGGGAAAATGATTTGGTAAACAGAGAAGAGGTAGTAAAGCTTTGCGGAAGATGAAAGCCGGCAAGGCAGCAGGTTTGGATGGTATTGCAGTGGAATTTATTAAAAAGGGGGGCGACTGTATTGTTGACTGGTTGTTAAGGTTATTCAATGTATGTATGACTCATGGGGAGGTGCCTGTGGATTGCATAAAGCCATTGTACAAAGGCAAGGGGGATAAAAGTGAGTGCTCTAATTACAGAGGTATAAGTTTGTTGAGTATTCCTGGGAAATTATATGGGAGGGTATTGATTGAGAGGGTGAAGGCATGTACTGAGCATCGGATTGGGGAAGAGCAGTGTGGTTTCAGAAGTGGTAGAGGATGTGTGGATCAGGTGTTTGCTTTGAAGAATGTATGTGAGAAATACTCAGAAAAGCAAATGGATTTGTATGTAGCATTTACGGATCTGGAGAAGGCATATGATAGAGTTAATAGAGATGCTCTGTGGAAGGTATTAAGAATATATGGTGTGGGAGGCAAGTTGTTAGAAGCAGTGAAAAGTTTTTATCGAGGATGTAAGGCATGTGTATGTGTAGGAAGAGAGGAAAGTGATTGGTTTATCAGTGAATGTAGGTTTGCAGCAGGGGTGTGTGATGTCTCCATGGTTGTTTAATGCGTTTATGGATGGGGTTGTTAGGGAGGGGGATGCAAGAGTTTGGAAAAAGGGGCAAGTATGCAGTCTGTTGTGGATGAGAGAGCTTGGGAAGTGAGTCATTTGTTGTTCGCTGATGATACAGCGCTGGTGGCTGATTCATGTGAGAAACTGCAGAAGCTGGTGACTGAGTTTGATAAAGTGTGTGAAAGAAGAAAGCTGAGAGTAAATGTGAATAAGAGCAAGGTTATTAGGTACAGTAGGGTTGAGGGTCAAGTCAATTGGGAGGTAAGTTTGAATGGAGAAAAACTGGAGGAAGTGAAGTGTTTTAGATATCTGGGAGTGGATTTGGCAGCGGATGGAACCACGGAAGCGGAAGTGAATCATAGGGTGGGGGAGGGAGTGAAAATTCTGGGAGCGTTGAAGAATGTGTGGAAGTCGAGAACATTATCTCGGACAGCAAAAATGGGTATGTTTGAAGGAATAGTGGTTCCAATAATGTTATATGGTTGCGAGGTGTGAGCTATGGATAGAGTTGTGCGGAGGAGGGTGGATGTGCTGGAAATGAGATGTTTTAGGACAATATGTGGTGTGAGGTGGTTTGATTGAGTAAGTAATAATGGGGTAACAGAGATGTGTTGTAATAAAAAGAGTGTGGTTGAGAAAGCAGAAGAGGGTGTTTTGAAATGGTTTGGTCACATGGAGAGAATGAGTGAGGAAAGATTGACCAAGAGGATATATGTGTCAGAGGTGGAGGGAACGAGGAGAAGTGGGAGACCAAATTGGAGGTGGAAAGATGAAGTGAAAAAGATTTTTGAGTGATCGGGGCCTGAACATGCATGAGGTTGAAAGGCGTGCAAGGAATAGAGTGAATTGGAACGATGTGGTATACCGGGGTCGACGTGCTGCCAATGGATTGAACCAGGGCATGTGAAGTGTCTAGGGTAAACCAGGGAAAGTTCTGTGGGGCATGGATGTGGAAAGGGAGCTGTGGTTTCGATGCATTATTACATGACAGCTAGAGACTGAGAGTTAACGAATGTGGCCTTAGTTGTCTTTCCCTAGTGCTACCTCGCACACACTTGGGAGGAGGGGGTTGTTATTTCATGTGTGGCGGGAGGGTGGCAGTGGGAATGAATAAAGGCAGACTATGAATTACGTACATGTGTATATATGTATATGTCTGTGTGTATATATATGTATACGTTGAGATGTACAGGTATGTATATTTGCGTGTGTGGACGTGTTTGTATATACATGTGTATGTGGGTGGGTTGGGCCATTCTTTTGTCTGTTTCCTTGTGCTACCACGTTAATGCGGGAGACAGCGACAAAGCAAAATAAATAGATGAATGAATTATTATTATTATTATTATTATTATTATTATTATTATACATAATTGGTTTTCCATGTCAGCAAAGTAGCACCAGGAAACAAAGAAAGGCCCATCCACTCTTATACAAAAATGTATACATAAATGCCCATATGTACACATGTACATACATATCAACATATACATATACATGCAGACATATACATATATACACAAGTACATATTGATACTTGTTTGCCTTCATCCGTTCCTGTTGCTACCCTGCCCAACAGGAAACATCATCGCTACCCCCCACTTCAGCGGGGTAGTGCCAAAAAAAAAACAGACTAAAAAGGCCACATTCATTCACACTCAGTCTCAAGCTGTCATGTGTAATGCATCAAAACTACAGCTCCCTATCCACATCCAGGCCCCACAGACCTTTCCAAGGTTTACCCCTGATGCTTCACATGCCCTGGTTCAGTCCTTTGACAACATGTCGACCCCGGTATACCACATCATTCCAATGCACTCTATTCCTTGCAGGCTTCTCACCCTCCTGTATGTTCAGACCACAATCACTCAAAATCACTGTATCCTTCCACCTCCAATTTGGTCTCCCACTTCTCCTTGTTCCCTCCACCTCTGACACATATACCCTCTTTCCTTTTTAGTTTCATTAAAAAGTATGCCTGAGTTCAAGAATTATCCTCTCAGTAAACTGAATGTACTGTTTTTATATATAGTCCATGTTTTTATCAACTCATCCTTGGGATATCTTGAGCTTGATAATTTTTTATAACAGGAAGCGTATAGCACATATGTATTTCAAATGGATATTTAGGAATATTCAAGTCACAGTTTATGTGAGCCACATTATTAACATTAATACTTAAACTTTGCAGAACTGGGTATATGGAAATGATGGTGAGAAATATTATAAAGTATGTACAGCAACTCCTTATTTTATGGAGATTTTGAAATGATTGACTTTATACAGAAATTTTACTTTAAAAATTTACTTCTGAGTTAGAAACAGGATGTTGATTACACAGTTTCATTGCAGGTATGATCAAATTAATCCATCTGAAGATGGAATGTTTCAATATAATCAGCGACAGTGCCAACAGCAAGATAGTGGAAACCATCATCAGACTGGCTATCATTACCATCACCCTGACAATCTTCACTGGTATCACTATGTACTGTCATATTTATCAGTACAAGAACCAGCCTCTATGGGATAAGGCACTTCGTGACTACATTATGTGAGTTTGTTTTGTTGTCTAATAAATTAGCCCATTCATAATCCTGTTGTTTAATATAAATATTTATTTATTTATTTTGCTTTGTCGCTGTCTCCCGCGTTTGCGAGGCAGCGCAAGGAAACAGACGAAAGAAATGGCCCAACCCACCCCCATACACATGTATATACATACACGTCCACACACGCAAATATACATACCTATACATCTCAATGTACACATATATATACACACACAGACACATACATATATACCCATGCACACAATTCACACTGCCTTTATTCATTCCCATCGCCACCTCACCACACATGGAATACCATCCCCCTCCCCACTCATGTGTGCGAGGTAGCGCTAGGAAAGACAACAAAGGCCCCATTTGTTCACACTCAGTCTCTAGCTGTCATGCAATAATGCCCGAAACCACAGCTCCCTTTCCACATCCAGGCCCCACAGAACTTTCCATGGTTTACCCCAGACGCTTCACATGCCCTGATTCAATCCATTGACAGCACGTCAAGCCCGGTATACCACATCGATCCAATTCACTCTATTCCTTGCCCGCCTTTCACCCTCCTTCATGTTCAGGCCCCGATCACTCAAAATCTTTTTCACTCCATCTTTCCACCTCCAATTTGGTCTCCCACTTCTCGTTCCCTCCACCTCCGACACATATATCCTCTTGGTCAATCTTTCCTCACTCATTCTCTCCATGTGCCCAAACCATTTCAAAACACCCTCTTCTGCTCTCTCAACCACGCTCTTTTTATTTCCACACATCTCTCTTACCCTTACATTACTTACTTGATCAAACCACCTCACACCACATATTGTCCTCAAACATCTCATTTCCAGCACATCCACCCTCCTGCGCACAACTCTATCCATAGCCCACGCCTCGCAACCACACAACATTGTTGGAACAACTATTCCTTCAAACATACCCATCTTTGCTCTCCGAGACAATGTTCTCGACTTCCACACATTCTTCAAGGCTCCCAGGATTTTTGCCCCCTCCCCCACCCTATGATTCACTTCCGCTTCCATCCACTGCCAGATCCACTCCCAGATATCTAAAACACTCCACCTCCTCCAGTTTCTCTCCATTCAAACTTACCTCCCAATTGACTTGACCCTCAACCCTACTGTACCTAATAACCTTGCTCTTATTCACATTTACTCTTAACTTTCTTCTTTCACACACTTTACCAAACTCAGTCACCAGCTTCTGCAGTTTCTCACATGAATCAGCCACCAGCGCTGTATCATCAGCAAACAACAACTGACTCACTTCCCAAGCTCTCTCATCCACAACAGACTTCATACTTGCCCCTCTTTCCAAAACTCTTGCATTCACCTCCCTAACAACCCCATCCATAAACAAATTAAACACCCATGGAGACATCACACACCCCTGCCGCAAACCTACATTCACTGAGAACCAATCACTTTCCTCTCTTCCTACACGTACACATGCCTTACATCCTCGATAAAAACTTTTCACTGCTTCTAACAACTTGCCTCCCACACCATATATTCTTAATACCTTCCACAGAGCATCTCTATCAACTCTATCATATGCCTTCTCCAGATCCATAAATGCTACATACAAATCCATTTGCTTTTCTAAGTATTTCTTACATACATCCTTCAAAGCAAACACCTGATCCACACATCCTCTACCACTTCTGAAACCACACTGCTCTTCCCCAATCTGGTGCTCTGTACATGCCTTCACCCTCTCAATCAATACCCTCCCATATAATTTACCAGGAATACTCAACAAACTTATACCTCTGTAATTTGAGCACTCACTCTTATCCCCTTTGCCTTTGTACAATGGCACTATGCACGCATTCCGCCAATCCTCAGGCACCTCACCATGAGTCACATACATTAAATAACCTTACCAACCAGTCAACAATACAGTCACCCCCCTTTTTAATAGATTCCACTGCAATACCATCCAAACCTGCTGCCTTGCCAGCTTTCATCTTCCGCAAAGCTTTTACTACCTCTTCTCTGTTTACCAAATCATTTTCCCTAACCCTCTCACTTTGCACACCACCTCGACCAAAACACCCTATATCTGCCACTCTATCATCAAACACATTCAACAAACCTTCAAAATACTCACTCCATCTCCTTCTCACATCACCACTACTTGTTATCACCTCCCCATTTGCGCCCTTCACTGAAGTTCCCATTTGCTCCCTTGTCTTACGCACTTTATTTACCTCCTTCCAGAACATCTTTTTATTCTCCCTAAAATTTAATGATACTCTCTCACCCCAACTCTCATTTGCCCTCTTTTTCACCTCTTGCACCTTTCTCTTGACCTCCTGTCTCTTTTTTTTATCCATCTCCCACTCAATTGCATTATTTCCCTGCAAAAATCGTCCAAATGCCTCTCTCTTCTCTTTCACTAATAATCTTACTTCTTCATCCCACCACTCACTACCTTTTCTAATCAACCCACCTCCCACGCTTCTCATGCCACAAGCTTCTTTTGCGCACTCCATCAATGATTCCCTAAATACATCCCATTCCTCCCCCACTCCCCTTACTTCCATTGTTCTCACCTTTTTCCATTCTGTACTCAGTCTCTCCTGGTACTTCCTCACACAAGTCTCCTTCCCAAGCTCACTTACTCTCACCACCCTCCTCACCCCAACATTCACTCTTCTTTTCTGAAAACCCATACAAATCTTCACCTTAGCCTCCACAAGATAATGATCAGACATCCCTCCAGTTGCACCTCTCAGCACATTAACATCCAAAAGTCTCTCTTTCGCTCGCCTGTCAATTAACACGTAATCCAGTAACGCTCTCTGGCCATCTCTCCAACTTACATACGTATACTTATGTATATCTCGCTTTTTAAACCAGGTATTCCCAATCACCAGTCCTTTTTCAGCACATAAAAAGCAATTCATTATTGGTTATTGTCTTTAGTGGATACTGCCTGGTCCTGTATGAGCCCATTGTAATTGTAGATAATGATATACGTATTTCCAAGTGGGAATGGAACGAGGTGAAACCTTATCCTAGTTGTCGATTTCATTATTGGTAAAGAGGACTGTTATATTTCACTTGTAGATATTTTGAGCCTGAACAATTTATTTTAATCAAATAACCCTAGACCCCTTTACAGGGCTCTGACAGCTCCAAGGCAGTACTACAGTCAGTAATAGGAAAATGATGGACTTTTTAGGTAGAGCAAGCTATTCCTTGATTAGATTTTACTCCTTTTCATTCACTAAATGTGACTTTCCACTGTTAATGTCTCAGGGCCTGAGCCTTCAGTAGGGTGAGAGATGTGCATGGGATAGAGTGAATTGGAGCATTGTGTTGTCAGTAGGTTGGATTAGGGCATATGAAGTGATCAAGGGAGATTATGGGACAGTCTCTGAGGCTTGGTTGTAGATGGAGGCTCTTGTTTTGGTGCATTATACTTGAAAGCTACAGAGTTGATGGGAGCAACTGAAGCCACTCCTCTGTTCTAGGTGCTACCTCACTAATGTAGGAAACTTAAAACAAGTAGAAAAGAAAAATATTCTAGATGGCCCATTTAGACTCTATATAATAGAATGTAGTGTCAAGTAAACCAGTTTTGATGCAAATCAAAAGGTGGATTTTTTCATGCTTATTTGAACTTATGACTGATGAGTAACTTCTTTTGAATTTTGAGACGATGAATTAGAATGATGTAAGAATTTGCCTAAGGAAACCAAAACTCTTTGTTATCTGTTTAGGCATAAGAAACTGTACATTTTAATGAGTAAAGGAGGGTGCAGTTGCCAAAATACTGCACATTAAAGAAACTCGAATTGAGATAGTTATTCATGAATACCCATCTCCAATAGTACTGAGCCACGGAGAGAAAATGTGCCATAATGAAGTGCAGTATTTTGGCAACTCTAGGAGGCAGAGAAATCACTAAATAATTTTTAATCTTTGACAATTTCATATTGACATGACAGTTTTGATAGACTCAAGATTTTAAGTATATATTACACACCACTGAATATAGCAGAAAACTTTTTGCTTCAGAGATATCATTTTTTTTTTTTTTTTTTTTTTTTTTTTTTTTTTTTTTTGCCGCTGTCTCCCGTGTTTGCGAGGTAGCGCAAGGAAACAGACGAAAGAAATGGCCCAACCCACCCCATACACATGTATATACATACGTCCACACACGCAAATATACATACCTACACAGCTTTCCATGGTTTACCCCAGACGCTTCACATGCCCTGATTCAATCCACTGACAGCACGTCAACCCCAGTATACCACATCGCTCCAATTCACTCTATTCCTTGCCCTCCTTTCACCCTCCTGCATGTTCAGGCCCCGATCACACAAAATCTTTTTCACTCCATCTTTCCACCTCCAATTTGGTCTCCCTCTTCTCCTCGTTCCCTCCACCTCCGACACATATATCCTCTTGGTCAATCTTTCCTCACTCATTCTCTCCATGTGCCCAAACCATTTCAAAACACCCTCTTCTGCTCTCTCAACCACGCTCTTTTTATTTCCACACATCTCTCTTACCCTTACATTACTTACTTGATCAAACCACCTCACACCACATATTGTCCTCAAACATCTCATTTCCAGCACATCCACCCTCCTGCGCACAACTCTATCCATAGCCCACGCCTCGCAACCACACAACATTGTTGGAACAACTATTCCTTCAAACATACCCATCTTTGCTCTCCGAGACAATGTTCTCGACTTCCACACATTCTTCAAGGCTCCCAGGATTTTCGCCCCCTCCCCCACCCTATGATTCACTTCCGCTTCCATCCACTGCCAGATCCACTCCCAGATATCTAAAACACTCCACCTCCTCCAGTTTCTCTCCATTCAAACTTACCTCCCAATTGACTTGACCCTCAACCCTACTGTACCTAATAACCTTGCTCTTATTCACATTTACTCTTAACTTTCTTCTTTCACACACTTTACCAAACTCAGTCACCAGCTTCTGCAGTTTCTCACATGAATCAGCCACCAGCGCTGTATCATCAGCGAACAACAACTGACTCACTTCCCAAGCTCTCTCATCCACAACAGACTTCATACTTGCCCCTCTTTCCAAAACTCTTGCATTCACCTCCCTAACAACCCCATCCATAAACAAATTAAACACCCATGGAGACATCACACACCCCTGCCGCAAACCTACATTCACTGAGAACCAATCACTTTCCTCTCTTCCTACACGTACACATGCCTTACATCCTCGATAAAAACTTTTCACTGCTTCTAACAACTTGCCTCCCACACCATATATTCTTAATACCTTCCACAGAGCATCTCTATCAACTCTATCATATGCCTTCTCCAGATCCATAAATGCTACATACAAATCCATTTGCTTTTCTAAGTATTTCTTACATACATCCTTCAAAGCAAACACCTGATCCACACATCCTCTACCACTTCTGAAACCACACTGCTCTTCCCCAATCTGGTGCTCTGTACATGCCTTCACCCTCTCAATCAATACCCTCCCATATAATTTACCAGGAATACTCAACAAACTTATACCTCTGTAATTTGAGCACTCACTCTTATCCCCTTTGCCTTTGTACAATGGCACTATGCACGCATTCCGCCAATCCTCAGGCACCTCACCATGAGTCACATACATTAAATAACCTTACCAACCAGTCAACAATACAGTCACCCCCCTTTTTAATAGATTCCACTGCAATACCATCCAAACCTGCTGCCTTGCCAGCTTTCATCTTCCGCAAAGCTTTTACTACCTCTTCTCTGTTTACCAAATCATTTTCCCTAACCCTCTCACTTTGCACACCACCTCGACCAAAACACCCTATATCTGCCACTCTATCATCAAACACATTCAACAAACCTTCAAAATACTCACTCCATCTCCTTCTCACATCACCACTACTTGTTATCACCTCCCCATTTGCGCCCTTCACTGAAGTTCCCATTTGCTCCCTTGTCTTACGCACTTTATTTACCTCCTTCCAGAACATCTTTTTATTCTCCCTAAAATTTAATGATACTCTCTCACCCCAACTCTCATTTGCCCTCTTTTTCACCTCTTGCACCTTTCTCTTGACCTCCTGTCTCTTTTTTTTATCCATCTCCCACTCAATTGCATTATTTCCCTGCAAAAATCGTCCAAATGCCTCTCTCTTCTCTTTCACTAATAATCTTACTTCTTCATCCCACCACTCACTACCCTTTCTAATCAACCCACCTCCCACGCTTCTCATGCCACAAGCATCTTTTGCGCACTCCATCAATGATTCCCTAAATACATCCCATTCCTCCCCCACTCCCCTTACTTCCATTGTTCTCACCTTTTTCCATTCTGTACTCAGTCTCTCCTGGTACTTCCTCACACAAGTCTCCTTCCCAAGCTCACTTACTCTCACCACCCTCCTCACCCCAACATTCACTCTTCTTTTCTGAAAACCCATACAAATCTTCACCTTAGCCTCCACAAGATAATGATCAGACATCCCTCCAGTTGCACCTCTCAGCACATTAACATCCAAAAGTCTCTCTTTCGCTCGCCTGTCAATTAACACGTAATCCAGTAACGCTCTCTGGCCATCTCTCCAACTTACATACGTATACTTATGTATATCTCGCTTTTTAAACCAGGTATTCCCAATCACCAGTCCTTTTTCAGCACATAAAAAGCAATTCATTATTGGTTATTGTCTTTAGTGGATACTGCCTGGTCCTGTATGAGCCCATTGTAATTGTAGATAATGATATACGTATTTCCAAGTGGGAATGGAAGGAGGTGAAACCTTATCCTAGTTGTCGATTTCATTATTGGTAAAGAGGACTTTTATATTTCACTTGTAGATATTTTGAGCCTGAACAATTTATTTTAATCAAATAACCCTAGACCCCTTTACAGGGCTCTGACAGCTCCAAGGCAGTACTACAGTCAGTAATAGGAAAATGATGGACTTTTTAGGTAGAGCAAGCTATTCCTTGATTAGATTTTACTCCTTTTCATTCACTAAATGTGACTTTCCACTGTTAATGTCTCAGGGCCTGAGCCTTCAGTAGGGTGAGAGATGTGCATGGGATAGAGTGAATTGGAGCATTGTGTTGTCAGTAGGTTGGATTAGGGCATATGAAGTGATCAAGGGAGATTATGGGACAGTCTCTGAGGCTTGGTTGTAGATGGAGGCTCTTGTTTTGGTGCATTATACTTGAAAGCTACAGAGTTGATGGGAGCAACTGAAGCCACTCCTCTGTTCTAGGTGCTACCTCACTAATGTAGGAAACTTAAAACAAGTAGAAAAGAAAAATATTCTAGATGGCCCATTTAGACTCTATATAATAGAATGTAGTGTCAAGTAAACCAGTTTTGATGCAAATCAAAAGGTGGATTTTTTCATGCTTATTTGAACTTATGACTGATGAGTAACTTCTTTTGAATTTTGAGACGATGAATTAGAATGATGTAAGAATTTGCCTAAGGAAACCAAAACTCTTTGTTATCTGTTTAGGCATAAGAAACTGTACATTTTAATGAGTAAAGGAGGGTGCAGTTGCCAAAATACTGCACATTAAAGAAACTCGAATTGAGATAGTTATTCATGAATACCCATCTCCAATAGTAACTGAGCCACGGAGAGAAAATGTGCCATAATGAAGTGCAGTATTTTGGCAACTCTAGGAGGCAGAGAAATCACTAAATAATTTTTAATCTTTTGACAATTTCATATTGACATGACAGTTTTGATAGACTCAAGATTTTAAGTATATATTACACACCACTGAATATAGCAGAAAACTTTTTGCTTCAGAGATATCAATTTTTTTTTTTTTTTTTTTTTTTTTTTTTTTTTTTTTTTTGCCGCTGTCTCCCGTGTTTGCGAGGTAGCGCAAGGAAACAGACGAAAGAAATGGCCCAACCCACCCCCATACACATGTATATACATACGTCCACACACGCAAATATACATACCTACACAGCTTTCCATGGTTTACCCCAGACGCTTCACATGCCCTGATTCAATCCACTGACAGCACGTCAACCCCAGTATACCACATCGCTCCAATTCACTCTATTCCTTGCCCTCCTTTCACCCTCCTGCATGTTCAGGCCCCGATCACACAAAATCTTTTTCACTCCATCTTTCCACCTCCAATTTGGTCTCCCTCTTCTCCTCGTTCCCTCCACCTCCGACACATATATCCTCTTGGTCAATCTTTCCTCACTCATTCTCTCCATGTGCCCAAACCATTTCAAAACACCCTCTTCTGCTCTCTCAACCACGCTCTTTTTATTTCCACACATCTCTCTTACCCTTACGTTAATTACTCGATCAAACCACCTCACACCACACATTGTCCTCAAACATCTCATTTCCAGCACATCCATCCTCCTGCACACCACTCTATCCATAGCCCACGCCTCGCAACCATACAACATTGTTGGAACCACTATTCCTTCAAACATACCCATTTTTGCTTTCCGAGATAATGTTCTCGACTTCCACACATTCTTCAAGGCTCCCAGAATTTTCGCCCCCTCCCCCACCCTGTGATCCACTTCCGCTTCCATGGTTCCATCCGCTGCCAGATCCACTCCCAGATATCTAAAACACTTCACTTCCTCCAGTTTTTCTCCATTCAAACTCACCTCCCAATTGACTTGACCCTCAACCCTACTGTACCTAATAACCTTGCTCTTATTCACATTTACTCTTAACTTTCTTCTTTCACACACTTTACCAAACTCAGTCACCAGCTTCTGCAGTTTCTCACATGAATCAGCCACCAGCGCTGTATCATCAGCGAACAACAACTGACTCACTTCCCAAGCTCTCTCATCCCCAACAGACTTCATATTTGCCCCTCTTTCCAAAACTCTTGCACTCACCTCCCTAACAACCCCATCCATAAACAAATTAAACAACCATGGAGACATCACACACCCCTGCCGCAAACCTACATTCACTGAGAACCAATCACTTTCCTCAATGCAAACTATATTTTCATCCTTTGATATATTAACACAGTTAACTGTATAACTATAGTTCAGTAGAAATCCTTCTAGATAATTTTTTTGCTTATTTTTTATATTGGTATTCAGTAAATTTTTAGGTGATGGTGCTTCAGTAATTGTATTCATAATGCACAGGTGTGTGTCAAACATGACAGCTGCTGCTCAGTCCAGTAGTGGGTCATCAGACTGCACAATAGCCGAGCGTCCCAGTATCAATGTATACAAACTGCACCTACTCGCACTTTTTGGTGCAGGGATCATCATGTCTTCCTGGTGCTGGACTCCAAACACACTTCAAGCATGGAAACGTTTTTTGAGAAGGTACAATACTAAACATTATCTTATTCATCATGTAGTGAATTATTTTTACTTGATTTGAATTATAGAAAGATTACCAAATATGAATCATAAAAAGATTGAAATAGCTTGTTGATTAAGTGTACAACATTTTATTTTTCCTTGATTTTTGTCTTCCTTGTGATAGTCTAACACACTTTAAGAATGAAGACATTTTCTGAGAAGTTATACTACATAGCTTCAGCTTTATCAATATGCACTGTAACAATTTAACAAAGTACAGATACTGTTATATACAGATTATATTAGCTCATCTGATAACTGTTTAGCAGTTATGTGCACTTGATACTGGTAAAGAACTGTGTATTAACAAAGAATCTCTGTCATTCACACACTAACTCAAGTTGAGCACCTCCACTTTACATTATTCAGTACAGTGATATGAGACCTTATTTTTCTAATACAAGTACCTTCCATCCTCTAACATATTTCATTTATTCCTCACACTCCACTCACTCATATGAACAACCATCTCTTGTACACAGAAGCTGCAGGCATGCCACTTTATTCCAAGGCCATGTGCTCTTACTGTGGGGAATACTTGCGTGAATGGGGTTCACAACCACAATCTTGCAGGCTAGCATAAAGGAAAGAGATTCCCGACTCCATGTGATAGGCTTATTACCCTTGCTGGTTTTTTGGTGGGTCAGAACCAACTGTATACTCCTCCCTTTACTTTACTAACCATATCTTCTTTCATCCTAACTATTTTGTACAAGTGAAGACTACTGATGTTTAATTTACAGAGTTGCAGGAGTTTCTACAGAAGAGCCTCTACGTTTAGCTCGGCACAGGGTTATTGCCCAGGCCTTTGCTAAACGTCATGACTTCAATACTGCTGGTCGACTCTCTATCAGTTTACACTCTATTCATGATGACCCTGTTGGTAAGTAGGACTCTTAACTAACTTTATATATCCATATCTGTTAATATTATTTACTTTCTACAATACACATTATTTGTATATTCTTTGCATATGTCACCATTTACTGCCACAGCAAGGTAGCACCAGGAACTGTCAATTACAATGTACCAAATCTAGAGTCCCCCATGCACAATCAAGCCCCAAAGACCATTCTGTGAATTGCCCTGACGACACCAAATGCCCTGGTTCAGCCCATTGTCAGAATGTCACCCTACTATATACCACAGTTCTCCTGGTCAGTATTAGTAGCAACAGATACTAGCAAAGCTTCTGACACAGTCCTCCAACACATCCTCTTACAAAAGAAACTTAACATCCCCATCCCCTAGCTTCAACTTTAAACTCCACATTAGAGTTTTCCTATATAACTTTTCATCACCTGCAGCAAACTATGGTGTGTAAGTCCTCTCATGTGTAGATAACTTTACAGTCACATCATAGCACCTTGACCTAAGTAACAACAAACATCCAGCATTACATCATACTGTTGTAACAGTGGCAAACCTAGAAAAGAACGTCTGCATCTCCATACAAGTCTTCTGTCACCCCCTTAACCCTAGGCAAACATGAAACCAACCTGCACTCTCTCATAAATTTGAATGGCCAGTTACTACCATTTAACAGAACTCCAACTGTTTTAGGCTTCACTATGACACTCATGATATTCACTACCTACATATCACAAACATCAATAACAGAGCAACAAATCAAATAATGCCTTCAGAACATTCTTTAGTACCTTCTACAAGCAATTCATCTGTTCCATCCAAACTTGCACTTCACTTGCTTGGTCATCCACCCTGTCAAAAATAAATACAACAAAGCTGCAAACCACACAAATTGGAGTACCTGCAACAATCACTGGCTGTCTAACAACCTCAAGGGCTCAGCACCTACATAATGAAGGAAGATTCTCCCAATACAGTCTTACCTTAACATGCCCAGCACTCTCTTCTTTACAACAGCACGAAACCCCTTTCATCCAAATCACAACAAAACTGACCACTAACTCAAGGTAGAAATAATAAATTTACCCCTGCTTCACACTTAAACGGTCTATACTTACAGATCTCCTCATCTTCCACAAACATAACACTGTCAGAACATATACACACTGAAATGACCCAACAAGCACTAACATCCATCTTCCCAATCACGTCTTAAACACTACCCCACCACACATACACCCATCTGAAACAACACTTCCAAGACATATCTATATACACAATTCACACTCTCTCATCTGTGCCTCAGACACCACTCATTGCTCCAACATTATAAACACTGATTTAATATGCAACAGAACCCTTCACGTCCATGATGCAACTACCAAGGAGAAAACAAAGAACTCTTACTTCTCAAATGCCCTGCACTCACCTCAAATAAACATGCACACATCATCACCCTTTATGAAATGATGGAAGTAGTTGCTTCTGTCTTAGTTATGTACCATTAGGAACAGAAGAACAATGGATTCATTTGTACATACCCATTCTTTATTATGTCTGGCACACCAAATGCATATAATGATACAGGTGTATTCTTGCCAGTTCAAGATGCTCAGGGATGAGGAAATGATGGGTTTAAGGATTTTTCAGTGTCTAGAATCTGGTACAGTTATCTCAAAAAAAATGGCACCATCAGATATCGTTTTCATGAAATTTGAGGAATTCTAAATGATGGTAACTTGTTTTAAAAAACTTATTACAGCAAAGTCTATGAAACAGGGCCCACTAATGTATCAATAATGCATTATTTTCAAAGTTTAACAACCTCATTTATCTGATAGCATTTTTTGTCATGTCATTTTAAACCAAGACAGTATGCTATATTCTTTAAGGTAGTGCTCACTTGTATCCTTTTCTTCCACAAAACTCATGTTACAACTTATGTCATCATCCTCACAACTTAGTCCATCTTTCTATCTTTTGTTTATTAGTTCTCAAGTAATCTGACCTTCAGACTCCACTGGACTCTGCCTTCAGGTAGTTAGGCCATCCATGAAAAATCACCTTTAGCAAGGTTATCGTTGGAGCAAAATTACGTCAAAGAATATCTTGCTCCAAAGGAGTCCATCCATTCCCCACTAATGATTGTAGTGCATCCAGGACTCCCCTAAAGAGGGAGTCCTGGAGCTATTAGATAATGATATCTAATAAGGATAATGATAGTTAATCTAACCTCAATGTCCTTATCCCTGTTCTCTTCATGTTTATATCCTGTGCCTCTATTTCACCATACTACATAATAATCCTGTTTTCTGTAATTTCTTCTTTCCAGTAGTTCCTTCTGTCAAATTTTCTTGCGGCAGTGTTCTTTGTCATATATGTACATCTACATAAAATCCTCCTACATCCATCTTTTGCCTTCATATTAGCTAATTCATTTTCAGCCAGTCCAATGTATGCAGGAAGCCAAGGGAAAGTTGCTTATTTATATAAATTCTTAATGCTACATTTGCACAGCTTCATTTTGTAACATCCTCTTTTCTCAGTTTCTCAAAAGAACAATTAGTTTCCCTAATTATGAATATATGTAGTTCGTACCGTAGAGATGACAGTGTTATATAAACGATCTTCTGAAACTGGCCTTGTACTTAGATCTTCTTCAGCTGGCCTTGAACCAAGTTTACATCATTTTAAGGGGTCAAGTCTAAAAGGCCATCTTCACTAAACATTCACCTTCACTAATGCACATCTTTAGTACAAACAAATACAATTGTACAAGAGTAACCAGGTAGGAGGAGAGGGATAGGGGAAGACAAAACTGTGTTGGAAAAGTTAGGGGAGAGACAGCCAGTAGTGTTTAATGAATTATTACACAACTGTGTCATTTTTATAAACAAATGATAAACGTAATTTTTAAGGAGGGAACAAACAGAGAATGATGTTAGTGAGCATGTATTATACACCTCCAAACTTAGCTAATATTTGCAGTGTGAACATATCAATTAATAATCATTGTTCTCCTCACTCTGTCCTGATCTTTCCTTCCAATCAAAATTAGTGGTTAGGATAAAGGTGGTCAGAATCAAATTGCAGCTGCTTAATCTTGACAACAATAAGAAAGCCTACCAAACGTGTAACCTGTGAACATATACAGTACTTTGTCATGGTGTAATAGGCTCAATGCTTGCTGACTGACTAATTGATTAATAAAATTCTTAGGGAGCTTATTGCTTGCATGTTTGGTGCAAGCACATAAGATAGGGCCGGTTAAAGTAATATTTGGGACAGCATAAAGTCCATATTAATGAAAGGTCTAGCCTTATGTTTAAACTCATGAGACTGCCTTTGACATAATTACATCTAAACATGGCAGATATTTTACAGTGATGTGGTGAGTGAGAATACTTTCCTCCTTCAGGCAGGCCACTTGGCAAGCAGATTGAGGCTACAGTGGTGTCATTAAACTGAAAGAAATAATAATTTAATCTGCCACATTTTATGTATGGCAATAGTAATGAACTAATGTATGATACTATGTGTTTATAAAACAGCAGTATTTAAGGATTGGCAAGTCTGTGGTATTGGGAACACCTGTATTCTTCATATGCTGAAATATCACATCAATAAAATCTTTGCCAAGCAAACTCAGTCTTGGTTATTGATAACGGCCCATGTTATATGGTACTAATCGCATGGTGTAATTTTAGTTTGGAAATAAAGGAAAAGTCTAAGAATAGGACTGAGTGAAAATAATGCGTTAAACCAGCCAGTTACATTATCTTATCCTAATGTAAGTAGCCAGTCACACACAAACCGAGGTGTTTTCATACCTTCACTGCTTGAGGTGGAACACTGCTTCCCTCGTCCTCAACATGACAACGCCAAAATGACAAGACCAACTAATTAAGTGCAACCAAATCATCACCCTTCCCGGGACTGGTCTCTCCAGTTGGGTTGTCGCCCAGCAACTCGGCATATCCCCTCCCCCGGTGGCAAAGTGGATCAGAAGGAATTAGGAAACTGGTGATCTAACAGATCTTGGTAAGTTGAACATAGTTTGAATGTAATTATCACTGTATATAGTGCTATAATTCTGGTAAGCAGTAAAGCTATCATTTCCTATATTTTATCATAAGCTATAAGTTAAGAGTTTCAATGCTTTTGATTTTATTATCAAAAGGATACCAAGGCCATGGCTGACCACCCGCCAGGAAGACAAAGTCATACTATGAGCAGCGAGGACAACCCCTTCAGCAATGCTGCTAGGATCCGCGAGGACCTGCAGCTACCAGTATCAGTGGAGACTATCCAATGGTGCTTACAGAAGGGGGAAGTTCACCACAGGGTTCCTGCTGTGAAGGAGTGCCTCACCACTACTAGCACTGCACTGGCCACCTCGCCTGTGCCCTCCAGTATGTTGCAGAGGATGCGGATTTTTGGTCCCATGTGGTCTTCAATGATGAGAAGACTTTTAACAGCAACAACCATGGCAAAATACACTTGTGGAGACTCAGTAATACTACGTAAGCATAAATATAATTTCTATAATACTAGAATGCATGAACCCATACAAACTTCATACTAAAATTAGTATGTATATTTGTTTTACTTTCCTTAACAGTCATAAGGATGAGCCTGGTCTGATTCCATATTAAGACTAAATGTGAACTAATGATGGAGGAGGATAGCAATTATAACAGTAGTACATATAGAAAGTCTGTTGGGGATGAGAGAGCTTGGGAAGTGAGTCAATTGTTGTTCGCTGATGATACAGCGCTGGTGGCTGATTCATGTGAGAAACTGCAGAAGCTGGTGACTGAGTTTGGTAAAGTGTGTGGAAGAAGAAAGTTGAGAGTAAATGTGAATAAGAGCAAGGTTATTAGGTACAGTAGGGGTGAGGGTCAAGTCAGTTGGGAGGTGAGTTTGAATGGAGAAAAACTGGAGGAAGTGAAGTGTTTTAGATATCTGGGAGTGGATCTGTCAGCGGATGGAACCATGGAAGCGGAAGTGGATCATAGGGTGGGGGAGGGGGCGAAAATTTTGGGAGCCTTGAAAAATGTGTGGAAGTCGAGAACATTATCTCGGAAAGCAAAAATGGGTATGTTTGAGGGAATAGTGGTTCCAACAATGCTGTATGGTTGCGAGGCGTGGGCTATGGATAGAGATGTGCGCAGGAGGATGGATGTGCTGGAAATGAGATGTTTGAGGACAATGTGTGGTGTGAGGTGGTTTGATCGAGTAAGTAACGTAAGGGTAAGAGAGATGTGTGGAAATAAAAAGAGCGTGGTCGAGAGAGCAGAAGAGGGTGTTTTGAAATGGTTTGGGCACATGGAGAGAATGAGTGAGGAGAGATTGACCAAGAGGATATATGTGTCGGAGGTGGAGGGAACGAGGAGAAGAGGGAGACCAAATTGGAGGTGGAAAGATGGAGTGAAAAAGATTTTGTGTGATCGGGGCCTGAACATGCAGGAGGGTGAACGGAGGGCAAGAAATAGAGTGAATTGGAGTCATGTGGTATACAGGGGTTGACGTGCTGTCAGTGGATTGAAGCAAGGCATGTGAAGCGTCTGGGGTAAACCATGGAAAGCTGTGTAGGTATGTATATTTGCGTGTCTGGACGTGTGTATGTACATGTGTATGGGGGGGGGGTTGGGCCATTTCTTTCGTCTGTTTCCTTGCGCTACCTCGCAAACGCGGGAGACAGCGACAAAGTATAAAAAAAAAAAAAAAAAAAAAAAAAAAAACATATAGAAATGAAAATTAAGAGAAGGATATGGTCAAAGTCCTTCTTTATAGTATATTAATTCAAGTTAGGTTAATGGGAAACAAAAACATTTCTTATATGAAGAGTTGTATTTAAAGTTAACTAACTGTAGCCATTTAAAAAAATCCTGAAACACTGCTAGAAAACAAGATGTGCAACTATTACACCATCTGTATTTCTGTGCAGATACGAGCATAGGAACATCTACAAGGAGAAATGGAATGGACATGTGACAGTGAACATGTGGGGGTGGATCTCCCTGCATGGTATGGGAAACCTAACCAGGATTATGGGCAGGTTTACTGCTGCAAAGTATATTAATATTTTGCAAGATTTTTTTCCTCCCCTCACTCCAAGAGCAAACTCCCATTCCCCGCCAGCCACATCCTTTTTCTTCACGACCACTGCCCTATCCACATAGCCTGGACTATTCAGCATTGGTTTGCTGACCAAGAAGACCTGCAGTTCCTCAAGTGGCCAGACAAGGGGGTGCGATATGAACCCCAATGAAAATTATATTTATTTATTGATTTTGCTTTGTCGTGTCTCACACATTAGCAAGGTAGCGCAAGGAAACAGATGAAAGAATGGCCCAACCCACCCACATACACATGTATATACATACACGTCCACACACGCAAATATACATACCTATACATCTCAATGTATATATATATATATATACACACAGACATATACATATATACACATGTACATAATTCATACTGTCTGCCTTTATTCATTCCCATCGCCACCTCGCCACACATGGAATAACAACCCCCTCCCCCCTCATGTGTGCGAGGTAGCCCTAGGAAGATAACAAAGGCCCCATTCGTTCACACTCAGTCTCTAGCTGTCATGTAATAATGCACTGAAACCACAGCTCCCTTTCCACATCCATGCCCCACAGAACTTTCCATGGTTTACCCCAGACGCTTCACATGCCCTGGTTCAATCCATTGACAGCATGTCGACCCCGGTATACCACATCGTTCCAATTCACTCTATTCCTTGCACGCCTTTCACCCTCCTGCATGTTCAGGCCCCGATCACTCAAAATCTTTTTCACTCCATCTTTCCACCTCCAATTTGGTCTCCCACTTCTCTCGTTCCCTCCAACTCTGACACATATATCCTCTTAGTCAATCTTTCCTCACTCATTCTCTCCATGTGACCAAACCATTTCAAAACACCCTCTTCTACTCTCTCAACCACACTCTTTTTATTGCTACACATCTCTCTTACCCTATTATTACTTACTCGATCAAACCACCTCACACCACATATTGTCCTCAAACATCTCATTTCCAGCACATCCACCCTCCTGCGCACAACTCTATCCATAGCCCACGCCTCGCAACCATACAACATTGTTGGAACCACTATTCCTTCAAACATACCCATTTTTGCTTTCCAAGATAATGTTCTCAACTTCCACACATTCTTCAAGGCTCCCAGAATTTTTGCCCCCTCCCCCACCCTATGATTTACTTCCGCTTCCATGGTTCCATCCGCTGCCAAATCCACTCCCAGATATCTAAAACACTTCACTTCCTCCACTTTTGCTCCATTCAAACTTACCTCCCAATTGACTTGACCCACAACCCTAATGTACCTAATAACCTTGCTCTTATTCACATTTACTCTCAACTTTCTTCTTTCACACACTTTACCAAACTCAGTCACCAGCTTCTGCAGTTTCTCACATGAAACAGCCACCAGCGCTGTATCATCAATGAACAACAACTGACTCACTTCCCAAGCTCTCTCATCCACAACAGATTGCATACTTGCCCCTCTTTCCAAAACTCTTGCATTCACCTCCCTAACAACCCCATCCATAAACAAATTAAACATCCATTACACACCCCTGCCGCAAACCTACATTCACTGAGAAACCAATCACTTTCCTCTCTTCCTACACGTTCACATGCCTTACATCCTCGATAAAAACTTTTCACTGCTTCTAACAACTTGCCTCCCACACCATATATTCTTAATACCTTCCACAGAGCATCCCCATCAACTCTATCATATGCCTTCTCCAGATCCATAAATGCTACATACAAATCCATTTGCTTTTCTAAGTATTTCTCACATACATTCTTCAAGGCAAACACCTGGTCCACACATCCTCTACCACTTCTGAAACCACACTGCTCTTCCCCAATCTGATGCTCTGTACATACCTTCACCCTCTCAATCAATACCCTCCCATATAATTTACCAGGAATACTCAACAAACTTATACCTCTGTAATTTGAGCACTCACTCTTATCCCCTTTGCCTTTGTACAATGGCACTATGCAAGCATTCTGCCAATCCTCAGGCACCTCACCATGAATCATACATACATTAAATAACCTTACCAACCAGTCAACAATACAGTCACTCCCTTTTTTAATAAATTCCACTGCAATACCATCCAAACCCGCTGCCTTGCCGGCTTTCATCTTCCGCAATGCTTTTACTTCCTCTTCTCTGTTTACCAAATCATTTTCCCTAACCCTCTCTCTTTGCACACCACCTCAACCAAAACACCTTATATCTGCCAATCTATCATCAACACATTCAACAAAACTTCAAAATACTCACTCCATCTCCTTCTCACATCACCACTACTTGTTATCACCTCCCCATTAGCCCCCTTCACTGAAGTTCCCATTTGTTCCCTTGTCTTACGCACTTTATTTACCTCCTTCCAAAACATATTTTTATTCTCCCTAAAATTTGATGATACTCTCTCACCCCATCTCTCATTTGCCCTCTTTTTCACCTCTTGCACCTTTCTCTTGACCTCCTGCCTCTTTCTTTTATACATCTCCCACTCATTTGCATTATTTCCCTGCAAAAATCGTCCAAATGCCTCTCTTTTCTCTTTCTATAATAATCTTACTTCTTCATCCCACCACTCACTACCCTTTCTAATCTGCCCACCTCCCACGCTTCTCACGCCACAAGCATCTTTTTAGCAAGCCATCACTGCTTCCCTAAATACATCCCATTCCTCCCCCACTCCCCTTACCCCCTTTGTTCTCACCTTTTTCCATTTTGTACTCAGTCTCTCCTGATACTTCCTCACACAAGTCTCCTTCCCAAGCTCACTTACTCTCACCACTCTCTTCACCCCAACATTCTCTCTTCTTTTCTGAAAACCTTTACAAATCTTCACCTTCGCCTCCACAAGATAATGATCAGACATCCCTCCAGTTGCACCTCTCAGCACATTAACATCCAGAAGTCTCTCTTTCGCGCGCCTATCAATTAAAATGTAATCCAATAACGCTCTCTGGCCATCTCTCCTACTTACATATGTATACTTATGTATATCTCTCTTTTTAAACCAGGTATTCCCAATCACCAGTCCTTTTTCAGCACATAAATCTACAAGCTCTTCACCATTTCCATTTACAACACTGAACACCCCATGTATACCAATTATTCCCTCAACTGCCACATTACTCACCTTTGCATTCAAATCACCCATCACTATAACCCGGTCTCGTGCATCAGAACCACTCACACCCTCATTCAGCTGCTCCCAAAACACTTGCCTCTCATGATCTTTCTTCTCATGCCCAGGTGCATATGCACCAATAATCACCCATCTCTCTCTATCAACTTTCAGTTTTACCGATATCAATCAAATGTGTACTTTCTTACACTCTATCACACTCCCACCACTCCTGTTTCATGAGTAGTGCTACTCCTTCCCTTGCTCTTGTCCTCTCACTAACCCCTGACTTTACTCCCAAGACATTCCCAAACCACTCTTCCCCTTTATCCTTGAGCTTTGTTTCACTCAGAGCCAAAACATCCAGGTTCCTTTCCTCAAACATACTACCTATCTCTCCTTTTTTCTCATCTTGGTTGATCCACACACATTTAGACACCCCAATCTGAGCCTTCGAGGAGGATGAGCACTCCCCATGTGACTCCTTCTTCCGTTTCCCGTTTCCCCAATGAAAATATGTGGGCAAATATCATAAACTGCCTGAACTTTTTTGCCCACACTAGTCATCAGTGGGAACTGTTAAGGCACCAGCCTAACCTCGTCCACAACCATGTCTCCTTCATGCCAGACAGATTAAGAGCTGTGCTTGTTTGAGTAACCAACTAAACTTGCCTCTGTTGAAATTTTTTAAACCTTACAGGATGTTTCAGTGAACACTATCAATAGATGAATTAAATAAACAATCTGTCACGTTTTAGCTGGTGTAATATAATCATCTGCTTGATCTTTATGTAGAAACAAAACAAATCATCTCTGATGCCTCACTAAGTGACTGGGTTACAGTGGACTACAAAACAATGGAGATGTAAAGAAAACTAATTTGACAGGTGCCATGACACTCCTGTAGGAGTTTCATTTTAGCATTGCTGCCCTTGCCTACTCCTTCCTGCATCAATTTTTTTTTCATAATATACATTTCATGACCCAAAGAGAAACTGCTATAATATTTTCTTCAAGTAATGGATTTACAGCACTAAAGATACTATTGTGTAAGGAAAGATTTTGTAAATAAAGTATTTGAATGATTTAAAACTAATGTTTCCACTCCATCCACAAATTGGTTATCAGTGTAGGGTTCATCAAACAATGTTAATAGTTAAGCTAGCAACTGTTTTTAAACAATGCCTATTTAAAATCTATTTCAGGTGGGAGTAATGTTGACTCTGCAATATGATGCAACAATATACCATGATTATGGCTAAAGTATGTTCACATCGCTATGCAATGATGCACTTGCCTCGGGCAGGCCAAATACAGTATAAGGGATTAGATATCAACAGAGTAACTGACAAAGCTTTTCACAATGTCTCCGAGGCATAGGGTAGATTCCCGTAACAAAGTAGAATTGTTATAATAAAGTGAAGTAGATTTAAATTATGGTAAACCTCACTTCCAGGTGAATCAGTACTTGAAATATCTAATCTTATCAACTAATATCAACAAGGATAATTATGAATCCAGCACAACTGCTCTGTTATTAATATCTATCTCACACAATTTCACAGTGATTGAAGACCAAACAAAAATATCTTACTTTTTTGGATACTCAGGTGAAATGGTAAATCAATAAACACAAAGTTAGGGATGTTATTTGATGCAAGTAGTTACGTGTTAATTATCATACTGGAAATGGTGAGGTTCTAATGGCAAATGGGGTTTACTTTTCTTCAAGCTGATATTTTAGGAAATGCAGATTTAAAATGTCACTGTAGTTCCTTTAAAACTTGCCTTTCAGCTGGTTTCATGACTGATATTTATTCAAAAGGAACACCTGAGTGGTTCAGTGTTAAAGTGCAAATGAACACACTGCTACAATGAGAGAGAGACCCGGGCAGTCAGCCATATCCTTTAATCAACTGGGCCCTAATAATGAGCTTGTAATTGACATTACAGGAGCTCAATAGGGGTATGAGGCTTTTCAGAAGATATTGGACAAATGCTGAGGATGCAACAGTGATAAAATGACTGTTGGAGTGCCATGTTGGTGAGGTTGTTGCTGTGATGGTAGTCACTGCGTAAACAGAAATATATTAGCTCATCATTATGGATGATCAGGGTGAAAAGGATTACAATTACAAGGATTATGTAAACTGTAAACAAGTTTCTCATTAGTTAAAGTCATCCTGTCATAAAAAGAGCAACCTCTATCATTGTCACCCTTCGAATAGGTCAGGGTATTTTTAAACTTTCCAAATGTAGATAAAAACAAGCACAAACATAGAGAGAGAGAGAGAGAGAGAGAGAGAGAGAGAGAGAGAGAGAGAGAGAGAGAGAGAGAGAGAGAGAGAGAGAATTTGATGTCGATGTACCAAAGTATTTCTAAATTGTAGATAACAGCAATTTACGTATAATAGTTAACACGTCACAATTCATCATATATTTTGCTTGCATAATTAATAATTACACCCTTTGTTTAGTACTACATTGCAGACATTATGTAATCATAATCATTGGAATCGATTCCATGATTTTTGAGGAACTGTAACCGTTATCATTCCATTGTCTCCAGAGCCAAAGTAATTGTAACTGATTCCACTTCAAAAGTAGTCACAATCATGATTACATTTTAATTACTTGCCAGCTGTGAAGCTCAAGTTTATGCTCTCCACAGAAATAGTAAATTTGGGGGAAAAAGAAAAATGGAACAGGCCTGTACTAAGATTGTGTGACAACTATAATGATTAAGTAAAAAGTACCCAAGAAAAGTGTATAATCCAAGTATTACGCAGTTAGCAGAGGACAGGAGAGCTGGAGCCCAGCAGCTGGCCAATGAGATATTATAAGTTTGAAAATATAGCATTTTTTACATCACACTGAACTTATCTATAGCCTTGTGGTTTTGGCATTATTTTGAAGATACTAAATTTTACTTCTTGTTTTGCCAAGTATTCACTGTCACATTTCAGGCATTGAAACATCTGTGTGGTCCTGTTTTCCTCTGATAATGTAATTTGTAATCATAATCAATTGTAAACCTTTGGAATTGGAATCAGAATTGATTCCAACACTTTGTGGGTGGAATCGTAATAACAGTCTTCTTAACTAATTGTAATCATAATTGATTCCATAGGTGATGGAATCATACCATGTCTGCTGTGTTGTGTAATATCACCTCTGCCAAACCCCTGACCCCCTCTGCCCCTTCCTTACCTCCACTATCAGTCACCCCCTGACCTCTCTTGCCTCCCTTGCCCTTGTGAATGATTCAGATTTAAGAGTCAATCCTCCCAGAGTTCACATCTACCAGAATGTTAGGATTGACAACAATGACTGTACCAGCCAGGACTGTGGACAACTGTAAGAAGAGGATGTTAACAGTCAGTCTTTAAACACTTTGTGTAGCACAAATATGAGGCCAAAATACAGTCTGCTAATTTTTATGTTCACAATTCTGAAATGGAGCTGTTCTTGCTTTGGTGCATATGGGCTTGCAGTTTTCATGTGGTTGTGATGCCAAACTGCAACTTGGGGATGGGTGATCTCAGATAATAAAAGATGAAAATGGTGCATTATCTTAATCTTGCACCGTTGGACGAAAATGGTGATGAGGCGAATCTTAAGGGTTAGTGAGTCAAGTAACCCTTGGTAGGTTAAGTAAGAAGGACCAAAAATGATACTGCATAACCTTTGCTATGTCTTTGATTAGTTAACTATTTGTACTGTACAAGGAGGGTATTACACTTGTATGGCACGTCTTAACATTCATTTCTATTTTACAGCCATTCACACTTCTGTGTGCTGTCCACGTGTACTACAACATCCTTCATTTTACTCTATTCATATGCTGCTCTTTATATATAAGAGAGCTTCTTTGCATCTTTTACAAATTTCTTGCTTAATTTTTTGACTGTAATTGTGTTACCCCTCACTCTTTTCTCTTCAATGTGTGTATGCATGTAAGCATGCATACATACACACTGCTCATGTGCATGTTCTTTGTATATTACTTAATTCATGTAGTCAGCAGTAAATTTTATGAATCTGAATTGTCTTTCAGGATTAAACTTTGACATGAATAGTGCAACTTCTGGCGATATGTCTTCTGCTTGGGCCACAGCCATCCCTCATCTTATGACAAGACGTGGGGCTTTAGTAGGTTCTGCAGCTCTTGGACTTAGGAGAAATTCTGTAGATTCAGAATACAGTGTCAGTAGGAGGCAAGTTCAAGACTTAATTATTATCTGTCTATCTATATCTCTGATGTCTGTTCCCTCCTGGAACTCCCTCAAGGGAGGTGACCATAGCAGTAGAGTATCATAACTAGTGAACTCCAGTCCTGTTTCCTAGCCTTTAATGCCTCACCTTTAACAGGTCACCGGCAGAGGTCAGCTCTAGCACAGTGTTTGCAGAGGCTCCTTCCTACTGACTTCCTATACCTAATATGTTTACCTAATGTTCCAATGTACTACTTCTACCTAATGCTCCTGCCAATTTGTTCCTATCTACTATTTCTAACTACTGCTACTACCATTTTGCCAAAAGGCAGGGCTAGCACACAGTGCCCACTGCAGGAAAATCTAGTTACAAAAAAAAAAGCTATGTGAATTAAGTGCTGTCAAGTGTCATGTGTTACAAGGGGAGACTGTATGTTTGTGGACAAAATCCCAGTAGTCCGTATTTGGATAAGGCAGAAAGAAAAGAAAGCAACTTCACAACCATCGAAATACTGGCTCACTGTGCAGCCATCACTAAGCCTCCCTATATCCAGGAAGATAGTATTGGTAATATAACTCCCAAGTCATTATTACATAATTAATCAGTTATTACATCTTTCATTGTCATCATTAATCTCACTTGAAAATTTGACCTATTGTACATTTAAAACAAACTTGATTGAAGGAGTCAGCAGATTTAACATTGTAAGATAATAATTATGAATAATTATAGGGGATAGGGGATAAAGAATACTTCCCACGCATTCCTCACATGTCGTAGAAGGCGACTAAAGGGGACGGGAGTGGGGGGCCAGAAACCCTACCCTCCTTGTATTTTAACTTTCTAAAAGGGGAAACAGAAGAAGGAGTCACGCGGGGAGTGCTCATCCTCCTCGAAGGCTCAGATTGGGGTGTCTAAACGTGTGTGGATGTAACCAAGATGAGAAAAAAGGAGAGATAGGTAGTATATTTGAGGAAAGGAACCTGGAAGTTTAGGCTCGGAGTGAAACGAAGCTCAAGGGTAAAGGGGAAGAGTGGTTTGGGAATGTCTTGGGAGTAAAGTCAGGGGTTAGTGAGAGGACAAGAGCAAGGGAAAGAGTAGCACTACTCCTGAAACAGGAGTGGTGGGAGTATGGAATAGAGTGTAAGAAAGTAAACTCTAGATTGATATGGGTAAAATTGAAAGTTGATGGAGAGAGATGGGTGATTATTGGTGCATATGCACCTGGGCATGAGAAGAAAGATCATGAGAGGCAAGTGTTTTGGGAGCAGCTGAATGAGTGTGTTAGTGGTTTTGATGCATGAGACTGGGTTATAGTGATGGGTGATTTGAATGCAAAGGTGAGTAATGTGGCAGTTGAGGGAATAATTGGTATACATAGGGTGTTCAGTGTTGTAAATGGAAATGGTGAAGAGCTTGTAGATTTATGTGCTGAAAAAGGACTGATGATTGGGAATACCTGGTCTAAAAAGAGAGATATACATAAGTATGTAAGTATGAGGGATGGCCAGAGAGCGTTATTGGATTACGTGTTAATTGATAGGCATGCAAAAGAGAGACTTTTGGATGTAAATGTGCTGAGAGGTGCAACTGGAGGGATGTCTGATCATTATCTTGTGGAGGCGAAGGTGAAGATTTGTAGAGGTTTTCAGAAAAGAAGAGAGAATGTTGAGGTGAAGAGAGTGGTGAGAGTAAGTGAGCTTGGGAAGGAGACCTGTGAGAGGAAGTACCAGGAGAGAATGAGTACAGAATGATAAAAGGTAGGAACAAAGGAGGTAAGGGGAGTGGGGGAGGAATGGGATGTATTTAGGGAAGCAGTGATGACTTACGCAAAAGATGCTTGTGGCATGAGAAGCGTGGGAGTAGGGCAGATTAGAAAGGGTAGTGAGTGGTGGGATGAAGAAATAAGATTATTAGTGAAAGAGAAGAGAGAGGCATTTGGATGATTTTTGCAGGGAAATAATGCAAATGAGTGGGAGATGTATAAAAGAAAGAGGCAGGAGGTCAAGAGAAAGGTGCAAGAGGTGAAAAAGAGGGCGGCAAATGAGAGTTGGGATGAGAGTATCATTAAATTTTAGGGAGAATAAAAAGATGTTTTGGAAGGAGGTAAATAAAGTGCGTAAGACAAGGGAACAAATGGGAACTTTCCGTGAAGGGGGCTAATGGGGAGGTGATAACAAGTAGTGGTGATGTGAGAAGGAGATGGAGTGAGTATTTTGAAGGTTTGATGAATGTGTTTGGTGAGTATTTTGAAGGTTTGTTGAATGTGTTTGATGACACAGAGTGGCAGATATAGGTGGTGTGCAAAGTGAGAGGGTTAGGGAGGATGATTTGGTAAACAGAGAAGAGGTAGTAAAAGCTTTGCGGAAGATGAAAGCCGGCAAGGCAGCGGGTTTGGATGGCATTGCAGTGGAATTTATTAAAAAAGGGGGTGACTGTATTGTTGACAGGTTGGTAAGGTTATTTAATGTATGTATGATTCATGGTGAGGTGCCTGAGGATTGGCAGAATGCTTGCATAGTGCCATTGTACAAAGGCAAAGGGGACAAAGGTGAGTGCTCAAATTACAGAGGCATAAGTTTGTTGAGTATTCCTAGGAAATTATATGGGAGGGTATTGATGGAGAGGGTGAAGGCATGTACAGAGATCAGATTGGGGAAGAGCAGTGTGGTTTCAGAAGTGGTAGAGGATGTGTGGATCAGGTGTTTGCTTTGAAGAATGTATGTGAGAAATACTTAGAAAAGCAAATGGATTTGTACGTAGCATTTATGGATCTGGAGAAGGCATGTGATAGAGTTGATAGAGATGCTCTGTGGAAGGTATTAAGAATATATGGTGTGGGAGGCAAGTTGTTAGAAGCAGTGAAAAGTTTTTATCAAGGATGTAAGGCTTGTGTACATGTAGGAAGAGAGGAAAGTGATTGGTTCTCAATGAATGTAGGTTTGCGGCAGGGGTGAGTGATGTCTCCATGGTTGTTTGATTTGTTTATGGATGGGGTTGTTAGGGAGATGAATGCAAGGGTTTTGGAAAGAGGGGCAAGTATACAATCTGTTGTGGATGAGAGAGCTTGGGAAGTGAGTCAGTTGTTGTTCGCTGATGATACAGCGCTGGTCGCTGATTCATGTGAGAAACTGCAGAAGCTGGTGACTGAATTTGGCAAAGTGTGTGAAAGAAGAAAGTTGAGAGTAAATGTGAATAAGAGCAAGGTTATTTGGTACAGTAGAGTTGAAGGTCAAGTCAACTGGGAGGTAAGTTTGAATGGAGAAAAACTGGAGGAAGTGAAGTGTTTTAGATATCTGAGAGTGGATTTGGCAGCGGATGGAACTATGGAAGCAGAAGTGAATCATAGGGTGGGGGAGGGGGGCGAAAGTTCTGGGAGCGTTGAAGAACGTGTGGAAGTCGAGAACATTATCTCGGAAAGCAAAAATGGGTATGTTTGAAGGAATAGTGGTTCCAACAATGTTGTATGGTTGTGAGGCATGGGCTATGGATAGAGTTGTGCACAGGAGGGTGGATGTGCTGGAAATGAGATGTTCGAGGACAATATGTGGTGTGAGGTGGTTTGATCGAGTAAGTAATAATAGGGTAAGAGAGATGTGTGGTAATAAAAAGAGTGTGGTTGAGAGAGCAGAAGAGGGTGTTTTGAAATGGTTTGGTCACATGGAGAGAATGAGTGAGGAAAGATTGACTAAGAGGATATATGTGTCAGAGTTGGAGGGAACGAGGAGAAGTGGGAGACCAAATTGGAGGTGGAAAGATGGAGTGAAAAAGATTTTGAGTGATCGGGGCCTGAACATGGAGGAGGGTGAAAGGCATGCAAGGAATAGAGTGAATTGGGATGATGTGGTATACCTGGGTCGACGTGCTGTCAATGGATTGAACCAGGGCATGTGAAGCGTCTGGGGTAAACCGTGGAAAATTCTGTGGGGCCTGGATGTGGAAAGGGAGCTGTGGTTTCGGTGCATTATTACATGACAGCTAGAGACTGAGTGTGAACGAATGGGGCCTTTGTTGTCTTCCTAGGGCTACCTCGCACACATGAGGGGGGAGGGGGTTGTTATTTCATGTGTGGCCGGGTGGCGATGGGAATGAATAAAGGCAGACAGTATGAATTATGTACATGTGTATATATGTATATGTCTGTGTGTGTATGTATATGTATACGTTGAGATGTATAGGTATGTATATTTGCATGTGTGGACATATATGTATTTACATGTGTATGTGGGTGGGTTGGGCCATTCTTTCGTCTGTTTCCTTGCGCTACCTCGCTAATGCGGGAGACAGCGACAAAGCAAAATAAATAATAAATAAATGTAGCTTGTAGATACAACATAAATGAAAATTACTTTGTTAAATGTAAATTTTTCATAAATCTGAATATCAAGATTAGGTGTTATAAACTGTAGGACTGTGCTATCCAAAAGTACAGTCTTTGTTTAATAATTGGTAGCAATAAGTCATCCCTATGGACCTGGAACTTGGGAATTGAGTAGTGCCATTAATGACAGACACTGTATTAAAGTGAGATGTTTGCAGCCTTTTCCAATTTTTCTATTACCAGTAACATTGAAAAACTGGGTTTCATGAGAGATGTACACATATGGCAGTCTTTTATAAGCACAAGCAGTTACTGAAAGAAAATTGCATCATTTAGCCAAATACTAACATTTCATTTCTGGTATCTTTAACTCTTCTCCCACTTATATGAGATAGATCATGTACATACAATCTCTTTGGTCCTTGAAAATTAGCTACAGCTTATGCTAAACATAGTAAAGAGAACAAAGCTTCCCGACTACTAAAGTGCTTTTTAATTGCCAATTTTCCTTGCATATACATGTTTCATGAAATGAGAATAACATCATGTACACTTCCAAATTTCACACAAAATATCTTTGCTGCTCATGCTAAACATCCTCGTTGGAAATTCTTGCAGCCTTCAAAGATATGCAATTTTTTGTGCTTTGTTTCTTCTTGTGCCTCCAACCATAAATTTTCTTCAGCAGCACATCATATGCAGGATGTCCAACTGTGCCATATCTTTGGATGCCTTCATTCTTTTGGCTTTCTGACAACTCCATGCCAAATATACTCCTCCTTTTGATTCTATAATGTCTCTTGTCTTCATCCTAACTATACTTTGGAGAACATCAATCTCTGCTGCTCATGCCTTTTACCTGTCAAGACATGGAAATTTGAGAGTTCTTGTTAGTTCTTGTTTATACACTATGAATGCTTTGACACTCGTGGTTTTAATGTATAACTTCCCCATGAAGAAAGGCCAAGTCCAAGAAAGAAGAGGGTGGTGTCCTGTGCAGGCCTCCTCTCTCCTTAAGTAATCCTACAAAAATCATTTTCTGAGTTACTTATTTCTTCACCTTTTTTAAATTAATCTTTATTTTTTCTCACCAACTGATATACTGTATATCATAAATGGTCCTTCTCATCACTAGGGTCAGTCATCCAATCTATGTATTTTCAATGGGGTAACCATGTACACAAAACCCGCAGGTCAGTAGCCATGCCTCTGTTATGATGGTTATATGTGGGTACTGAGGAAAGCAGAACTTTTTTCCAGCACCTTCCTGGCATTGACAGAGACCTTTAAAGGATACTAAGGATAAATCAGCTGGATAGTGAAACATAGGTGGGGAAAGTTAAATAACCATGTGAGCGGGAAACCCTCCTCTGTAAGGTCATCGAATGACCATAAGAGAAATTTGAGAGTTGTAGGACGCATAATACATTTTTTTTTTATTTCAAATTTTACTTATTTTGCTCGACTGGGAAGACACTTTTTTTTTTAACTCTAACCAGCACCTACAAGGTTAAGAGCTTTTCCTTTCAGTTACACATCCTTTGCTAAACTATGTAACACATTCTGAACCAAAGCCATTTTTTTGTGATTATATGACAGACCAGAAAAAACATACATCACAATAAGTCTAATTTTTATCCTTGTAGCAAAACATTATCCCCCTTTTGTGAGACCATACATTGTCAAAATCATCCAGTATACTGACTGTTCTATTTCCTTTTTTCTTCTTTAATGATGAAAGCTCCAGTCATGGACAGAAGTCCACATCAAGGCCAGGCCTTAATGTAAATACAGAAAGAATTATGAAAAGGGAAAAGACAGTGGAAAGCATTTACTAATCTTTGAGAAAGTGAGAGACCTGTCTTTTTAAATGTGCCAGGTCATAGTTATCAGGAAAGACACAAAAAGGGTCCAGAGCTTCAACATGTAGGGAAAGAAGCAGGTATCAAAACAGCCCACTCTTGAGTTGCTGATGGCCACACAAAAATCGTGACACAGCAGCTTTGCATGGTTTTAGCTAGAGGTGGGGGCACACAAGCAGCCAGCTCTTGGGAGCAAAAACTAAAGTAATACCTACAGAAGAGGGAAAGTGAACCAACACTGCAGAGTAGGGAAGTTAGCCTGGAACAGTTTATGAGTCTGACCACGTTTGACTCAACTCTGTCAAGTATGGATACAGAGCTAGAACCCTAAATGTGACAGTAGTACCCCATACAAGGATGAATACCTTGTATAAACAGAGCATTTGTTCGGAAATTTCGCCATCTAAAGAGGAAACTCAGTTTCTTAATTGCCCGCCATTTCTTGCATTAGCAAGTTAGCACCAGGAACAGATGAACAAAAGGCCTCATTTGCTTACATCCAATCTCTAGCTGTCATGTGTAATGCATCTCCTTTAGAAAGATTTTATGATGCCACATTTTCATAGGTTAATATTTTACTTTCTACTGTGTTTGATATAGTCACTGATTTTGTAGCAAGTAAAAGTTCATTCCATGAATGTGTAAGTGGTGTTATGTAAGGCTGTATACTTTTCTTTTTTGAAGCTAAGATATTGCTGCTGTAAGTGGAGCTTATGAAATGCATTTGCAAAGCTGCCAACCATTACATTTTTGGCGAATTTATTACTCTTTTAAGATAAATATGGCAGTATGATTTTTCTTAGTAAAATACTTTTTTTTTAAATTCAGGTCATATGTTCATGTACTGTACATCATATCTTGACCAAAGAGCTGATGAGTTGTGGGTGGCCATTTCACAACTAAGAGACAAGTCTTCTTATAAGGAAAAGTATGTACATCTTTCCAGAATCATGGTTGCTACCAAGTCAGTTGCTCACAGCAATGCTGAAGATGAGAGAATTTTGAGTCTGGTAAGGAAAAACTCCACTGAATTTCACCCAAGTCTTGGCACACAAACATTATCAGATTTCCTCATACAGAAAATGTAGAGCGGTGGTAAAAAAAAAAAAAAGCAGTTGTCATCAAGTGAAGTTCAGTGAAAGGCTTCTGGAGAAGTGCAAATAGGCTGTCACTACTTAAAAATCTCTCTAGCCAGGAGTGAATATGTGTTGACAAACAAACATTAGAATCTCTGTAGACATAGTTCGAGGACCAAAAATGGAACACTGCAGACTAGGTACTTTGTTGGTTTTAAAGGAAACATTTGTGGACAATCTACACATAGATAAAGAATGGAGATAACAGCTTGAGCACTGGACATCACAATTTCCTGAACGGAAAGTGCAACCTGTATTATGTAAGGTTGTAAGTTTCACGTTGCAAGGTTCCTTTTTTTTCTCAATTCCTTATTTTTGCCATTTATTCCTTTTTTCTTTTTTTGACAAGGTTGACAGCTCTGTATATGTATGTGGGGAGCCTTTGTAGTCATGGTTGTCATGCCTAACATATAGACCACACATGGGATGACTGATATGAGATCACAATAATGCTGAAATTCGTGCATCTTCAGTTATTTTTTTGTAACTGTTACTTTTGTTTATCTTTTATTCTTATACATGACCTTTGGAAAGCAGATGTGTGAGAATGAGGCAACAGCTCATTAGTTCCTGATGTTACATTGTTAAGGTAAATATTAAGCAGAACTCCCTCTCCATATTTGCTTGGTTAAGAACTATACTCTGAATTTCCTGTTGATATTACTATGGGCAGAAATGTAAGATCAATACAGCTGAAGACAAAATGAGATTAAGTAGAATATGGAAGACTGGAAGTCAGTTAAAGATAGAGATATTTTAATAAATGATGTCAGAAGAAGGACCTCCAAGGTGAATTAGTCAGAAGCACTTTTGTGTGTGTGTTTGTGTTTTACTTTAACACAGTATGCTAGGCATAGGTTCTGGATGTGTATGTTTAATTTGAGAGGCTGCATATTCCTGATCCAACCCCATGGAATTTGGAAAGGAGTTAATCATGCATGATACTGATAAAGAGAAATGTAATTATAAAATATACCCTGGAAAAGGAAGATAGAAATTATTTCTTTACACATAATATACCTTGGATGAGGAAGATAGTATTAATGTTTTTGACAATAAAATCTCTAGTGTTAAAGAAACCAAAAGATATGTATGAAACATTCATTTGGTGGCAAAATGTTTCAAGAAGATTTTTGTATGAATTAATTTCCATTAAATGCTATTTCAAAAAGAAGAGTTGATATGAATAAGGGAAAATATGTTCAGTGCTTGTGGCATGAGAAGAGTGGGAGGTGGGTTGATTAGAAAGGGTAGTGAGTGGTGGGATGAAGAAGTAAGAGTATTAGTGAAAGAGAAGAGAGAGGCATTTGGACGATTTTTGCAGGGAAAAAATGCCATTGAGTGGGAGATGTATAAAAGAAAGAGACAGGAGGTCAAGAGAAAGGTGCAAGAGGTGAAAAAAAAAAAAGGGCAAATGAGAGTTGGGGTGAGAGAGTATCATTAAATTTTAGGGAGAATAAAAAGATGTTCTGGAAGGAGGTAAATAAAGTGCGTAAGACAAGGGAGCAAATGGGAACTTCAGTGAGGGGCGCAAATGGGGAGGTGAAAACAAGTAGTGGTGATGTGAGAAGGAGATGGAGTGAGTATTTTGAAGGTTTGTTGAATGTGTTTGATGATAGAGTGGCAGATATAGGGTGTTTTGGTCGAGGTGGTGTGCAAAGTGAGAGGGTTAGGGAAAATGATTTGGTAAACAGAGAAGAGGTAGTGAAAGCTTTGCGGAAGATGAAAGCCGGCAAGGCAGCAGGTTTGGATGGTATTGCAGTGGAATTTATCAAAAAAGGGGGTGACTGTATTGTTGACTGGTTGGTAAGGTTATTTAATGTATGTATGACTCATGGTGAGGTGCCTGAGGATTGGCGGAATGCGTGCATAGTGCCATTGTACAAAGGCAAAGGGGATAAGAGTGAGTGCTCAAATTACAGAGGTATAAGTTTGTTGAGTATTCCTGGTAAATTATATGGGAGGGTATTGATTGAGAGGGTGAAGGCATGTACAGAGCATCAGATTGGGGAAGAGCAGTGTGGTTTCAGAAGTGGTAGAGGATGTGTGGATCAGGTGTTTGCTTTGAAGAATGTATGTGAGAAATACTTAGAAAAGCAAATGGATTTGTATGTAGCATTTATGGATCTGGAGAAGGCATATGATAGAGCTGATAGAGATGCTCTGTGGAAGGTATTAAGAATATATGGTGTGGGAGGAAAGTTGTTAGAAGCAGTGAAAAGTTTTTATCGAGGATGTAAGGCATGTGTACGTGTAGGAAGAGAGGAAAGTGATTGGTTCTCAGTGAATGTAGGTTTGCGGCAGGGGTGTGTGATGTCTCCATGGTTGTTTAATTTGTTTATGGATGGGGTTGTTAGGGAGGTAAATGCAAGAGTTTTGGAAAGAGGGGCAAGTATGAAGTCTGTTGGGGATGAGAGAGCTTGGGAAGTGAGTCAGTTGTTGTTCGCTGATGATACAGCGCTGGTGGCTGATTCATGTGAGAAACTGCAGAAGCTGGTGACTGAGTTTGGTAAAGTGTGTGGAAGAAGAAAGTTAAGAGTAAATGTGAATAAGAGCAAGGTTATTAGGTACAGTAGGGTTGAGGGTCAAGTCAATTGGGAGGTGAGTTTGAATGGAGAAAAACTGGAGGAAGTGAAGTGTTTTAGATATCTGGGAGTGGATCTGGCAGCGGATGGAACCATGGAAGCGGAAGTGGATCATAGGGTGGGGGAGGGGGCGAAAATTCTGGGGGCCTTGAAGAATGTGTGGAAGTCAAGAACATTATCTCGGAAAGCAAAAATGGGTATGTTTGAAGGATAGTGGTTCCAACAATGTTGTATGGTTGCGAGGTGTGGGCTATGGATAGAGTTGTGCGCAGGAGGATGGATGTGCTGGAAATGAGATGTTTGAGGACAATGTGTGGTGTGAGGTGGTTTGATCAAGTGAGTAATGTAAGGGTAAGAGAGATGTGTGGAAATAAAAAGAGCGTGGTTGAGAGAGCAGAAGAGGGTGTTTTGAAGTGGTTTGGGCACATGGAGAGAATGAGTGAGGAAAGATTGACCAAGAGGATATATGTGTCGGAGGTGGAGGGAACGAGGAGAAGAGGGAGACCAAATTGGAGGTGGAAAGATGGAGTGAAAAAGATTTTGTGGGATCGGGGCCTGAACATGCAGGAGGGTGAAAGGAGGGCAAGGAATAGAGTGAATTGGAGCGATGTGGTATACCGGGGTTGACGTGCTGTCAGTGGATTGAATCAGGGCATGTGAAGCGTCTGGGGTGGACCATGGAAGGCTGTGTAGGTATGTATATTTGCGTGTGTGGACGTATGTATATACATGTGTATGGGGGGGGTTGGGCCATTTCTTTCGTCTATTTCCTTGCGCTACCTCGCAAACGCGGGAGACAGCGACAAAGTATAATAAATAAATAATATAATGTTCAGTTTTTGGTATGCGTTTATGTATGAATGTTACGTTTTTTTAAAAGGATACTTATATAGGTAGGTAGACGGAAAAGGGAAATTTAAGTATATAGAAAAGTAATTCTTAACTTGAAATTTTTAATTACTTCTCTTACAGATTTTCCATAGAATCAGGACACAACAACCGTAGTTCCCGACGTCATTCTTTAGATTCACAGATGTCATTTCATGTATCTGATGCTGAAAGATTAGCTGCATTACATACAGCTGCCAGATTTGGTCGCCGTAAAAGACGTGATTGGTTTAGTCTCAAGCGTAGCCGGCGGGTTAATGCTTGGGACAGACGAGGATCCAATACCTCTGATGACAGTAATCTTGGCTCCATGGTAAGTTAATTTTGACACTTTTTTGAGAGGTTAACATTATAATAAAAAGGCAAGGTAAGATTTATGTTGTATTCACCAAGTGAATCAGATCCATACAGCCAGATCTTTCACTTACATAAACATACATTCACACCCATAGGGTCCACCACAAAAATCTAATCTCACCCCTGGTCATTCACAGTGACAGAAGTGAATACTATAAGTGATCTTGGCAAACCACAAACTTTCTACACCTAAAAAAAAATCTTAAAATACAGTCTCACCTTACTTTATTCAACACTTAAGTTCTTTGCAACAGCATTAGACTCTTTCCACCCAAACCACATCATAACCAACCAATCATTCTTAGCATCACTTACAACACACAACTTTATTCCCCAAGACAGAAAGAAAATCAGAAGCACACACTCTGAATGCCCTCAAAACACTAATTGGCAGCAGATATGGACAAGAGAAAGAATTCCCTGGCAACCTCTACAAAGAGTTCATCTTCAAACTAAACTATGCCTCAACTTCCAGGTCTTCTATCCTTTCTAAAGCAAATACAACAAAACTCCAAACCATAAAAAACAGAGCACTCAAAACAATTGCTGGCTACTCAGCAACCACAAACACTCAACACCTTCACAATGAAAAAAAATCCTCCCATTACAGTCCAGCTTTAACATGCTCAACACTGTTCTTTGCAGCCGCAATGAGACCACTTTGCAACCTAACCACTATGTAGCTCACCACTAAACCCAAGCAGATATAAAAAGCCTATCTCAACCTCACACAAAAGCAACATCTACTCACTTATCCCTCCACCCCCAGCAAATATAGCACTGACAAAATACTTACACATTGAAATGACCTGACAAGCACTAAACAACTGCCCTCCCAGCTTAAACACCAACCCATCAGAGAAAAAATCCAAGTAAAAAGCACACTCCCTAGACAAACACGACTCACACTTTTTTGTCCACACTGTAGACATCACCCTTCCCTTACATTACTACAAACACCCAGAACCTTTCATATCCAAAATGTAGCAATCACAATAAAAAATTGAACATTTAATGCTCAGATGTGCATCATTCTCCCCACATAGTTACACACATATCACAACATTTTATGAAATATGGGAGGGCAGATGTTTAGTGCTTAGATTACATAAATGTGTATACATTATGTCTGTGTTATGTGTTGGGGTGGGGAGATGTGAATAGAAGTTACGTTAGTGTGAAGCAGAGGTAAGCTTTTTATTTCTATTTGGTGGCTGGAAGTTAGTTATAAAGTGGTTTGGGGTGGATGGGTCTAGTACTGTTGCATAGACTTGAGTGCCAAGCATGTTGAGGTGGGATTGTATTAAAAAAGTTTTAGTTTCACTGTGTAGGTGCTGAGTATCCGTGGTTTCTAGGCAGCCAGTGAGTGCACTATTTTTTGTGATTTGCAGTTTTGTTCTACTTACTTTTGAGGAGCCAGAAGACCTGCGGGTTTAAAGTGGAGCAGATGAACTGTTTGTGAGGATATTAAGGGATTCTCTTTCTTGCCTAAATCTGGTACCAGTTAGTGTTCTGAGGACATTTAGTCTGTGTTGTTTTTGTGATGTTATTATGGATATTGAATGTCATGTGTGTTGTATGTGACACCTAAAATGGTCGGTGTTGTTTGTTTTATGGAGGAAGCTAAGCTCATCCTCCTTAAAGGCTCTAGCTGGGACGTCTAAATGTGAGAGAGAGAGAGAGAGAGAGAGAGAGAGAGAGAGAGAGAGAGAGAGAGAGAGAGAGAGAGAGAGAGAGAGAGAGATTGTTTGTTTGAGGTGAGGAACACTGACATTCTAGCTCTGAGTGAAATAAAGCTCAAGGGTAAGGGGGAAGAATGGTTTGAGAATGCCTTGGGGTAAAATCAGGGGTTAGTCTGAGACTGAGAACATAGAGAAGGATAACACTGATGATGAAGAGTTGTGGAATTTGAGAATGTAATGAAATGAGCCACATATGTACGAGGTTGAAAATGAGAGTGGGTGATAAGACTGACAGACAGAGAACAGTATTTTGGGAGGAATTGAGTAAGTGTCAGCAGTTCTGATGTAAAATTTTGGGTATTAGTGATGGATAATGTGAAAGTGGACAATATGACAGCTGAAGGAAGTATGGCGTATTCAGTGATGAGAATGGAGATAGTGAACAGGTTCAAGAGCTGTGTGCTGAAAAAGGACTGGTGGCTGTGAATACTTGGTTTAAAAAGAGGGACCTATACAAGAATACATGGGGTAGGAAAGAGTTTCAGTAGGCAGTATTGGATTACATACTAACTGATTGGTGTGCAAAAAGGGAGACTTCTTGGTGTAAATGTGTTGAGAAGGGCAGCTGATGGGATATTTGATCATTACTGGGTGGAGGCAAGAGTGAAGATCTGTAGGGGCTTTTGGAAAAGAGGACATGTGGGTGAAATGAGGGTGGTGCAAGTAATGGGCATGGAAGAAACTCAAGTGAAGAGGTATCAGGAGAGACTGAACACAGAAGAGCAAAAGGTGAGGGTTAATGAAGCAAAGGGAGTGAGTTAGGAATGGGATGTATTTAAAAATGTGATTCTGGCATGTGCAAGAAAAGTGTGTCACTTGTGGGAAGTGGGCAGATGAGAAAGGGTACTGAGGGGTGGGATGATGAAGTAATATTGTTTGTGAAAAAGAAAAGAGGAGATAGAATGATGAAGTTATGTTGCTAGGCGGATGTGCATTACTTATAGGGAAGTAGTGCAAGTGACAGGAATATGTATAAGAGAAAGCAGCAGGAAGTCAAAAGGAAGATGCAGGGGCTAAAAAGAGGGCAACTGAAAGATGGATAAGCAGTTGTCAGCAAACTTCAGGGAAAATAAGATGTTGTGGAAGAAGGTTAATAATGTGAGAAAAACAAGAAAAGAAATTGGAACATCAGGAAAGGGGACAAATGGGGAAGTGATAACAAGCAGAGATGAGGTGAGGAGATGTAGTGAGCGCTCTGAAGGATCGTTGAATGTGTTTGATGATAGTGTGGCAGATGTAGGGTGTCTGGGTTGGGGAGTCGTGGCAAATGGTTCGGTGAAAAGAGAAGAGGTGGTGAAAGCTTTGCATAAGATGAAATGTGGCAAGGCAGATGGAATGTATGGTAATGCAGGTGAATTTCTAAAGAAAGTGGGTGACCATGGTGTTGATTGAGTATTTAGATGGAAATATGCCTGAGGATTAGCAGAATGCATGTTTAATTTCACTGTATAAAGACATGGAAGAAAAAATTGATTGTTTGAATTACAGGGGAATAAGCATGTTGACTAACATGAAAAGTTGTATGGAAAAGTGATGACTAAGGGCATGGCAGCATGCACTGATCATCAAACTGGGAGGAACAGTGTGGTTCCAGGAGTGGCAGACGATGTGTGAATCAGGCATTTGTTTTGAAGAATGTAGGTGAGAAATACTTAAAAGAAACAGGATTTGTCTGTGGCATTTCTGGATCCACAGAAAGCATATGATAGGGGTAGCAGAGATACTTTGTGGAAGGTGTCATGAATATATCATGAAGGAGGAAAGCTATTAAAAGCAGAGGAGTTTTTAATCAAGAGAGTAAGGCAAGTGTGCAAGGAGATAGAGAGGAGATTGATTAGTTCAAGGAGAAGATGGGTCTGTGACAGGGGTGTGTGATATCAACATGGATGTTTAACTTTATGGATGGAGTGTTGTGGTTGGTAAATGCAGTTTCTTGGGAGTAGGGGGGATTGGGAGGCAAGTCAGCAGTTTGCTTATGAAATGTCACTTGTTGCACATTCGAGTGAGAATTTGGAAAAGTTAATGAGAATATGTGAAAGAAGGTTGAGAGTAAATGTGAATAATAGCAAGATTATTAGGTTTAGCAATTTGGAGAGACAGAATAGCTGAGGTCTAAGTTTGAATGAAGAAAACGCGTAAGTGAAGTGTTTTAGATACCTGGGAGTGGACATTGCAGCAAATGGGAGCTAAGTTGTAGGGCGGGTGAGTGGGCAAAGCTCCTGGAAGCATTGAGGAATGTGTGAAAAGAAAGGTCACCATCTGGCAGAGAGAAGATGAGTATGTTTGAAAGTGTAGTTCCTGATGAAGTTTATTGGTTGCAAGGCATGGGCTATAGATGAGGGTGATTGCATTGGTAAAGAAGTATTTGAGGGCAGTATGTGGTGCAAAGAGGGTCTGTCAAGTAGAAATTGAAAGGGTAAGAGAGGGGTGTTGTGATGAGGAGAGTATGGCTGCGAGAGCTGAAATGGTTTGCATATATGGAGAGAACGAGTGAGAAAAGGCGACAAAGAGGATATATGTGTTAGAAATGGAGTGGAGAAAAAGAAAGGGGAGTGCTTGGGGCCTGAACATACAGGAACAATGCATGGAACAGAGTGAATTGGAGCAATGTGATATGCAGCAGGCGAGACACTGTCAGTGGACTTGACCAGGACATATGAAGGAGCGACATGAAACCACAAAAAGGTCCATGAGGCCTAATTGTGTATAGGGAGATGTGGTTTCAGTGCATTTACTCATGAAAGCTAGAAAATGGATGCATGCAAAAAAGGCCATGTCTTCATCAGTTTCTGGTGCTCTCTCACTAATGCTGAAAACGATGAACAGTATGAAAGAAAAACCCAGTCCTTCTATTAAACATCTTTTAGTAATGGTAAATGTATGTGTGCAGTATATTATTTCTTTCTGTTTTGATGGATGCTATATAATCTTTTCATTTGCTTTTCCAAGTTACTTCTCATCTGGCTGTCTTTAACTAGATGTGGTGTCAGGATGGTTTGCTCAGTAAAGAATAAGCCACTTTTAAGGCTTGGTTCTTCCTGTCTTCTTTATGTCAAATAAATTTATAACTTTATTCTATTTTTCACACAACACTTGGCACTGAAATTCAAATTTAAAAGTGTAAATAAAGTGCATAAGAATCCTAATAAGTTGATCAAGACAAGGTCATAACCTAAGAAAGTCACTTAGACTAAAATTTTATCCACAGATTTTGCCTGCAATTACAATGAACAACCAAGATACATTATTCACAAACATGATGAAACGTCTCAACTTGAGTTCTGATGAACCAACCCGTTCTGAAAGAGCCGCTCCTACGGCCCCACCAGCAAAGTCCATGAACATTAGTGTTCCACTTCCTGGTCAGACAGCACTGGAGTCTGAAGAAGAGGTAGGAGCCGAGAATCATGGCTATCCTGACAACGATTCAATTGCTCACACTGTTTTGAATAATGCTCTTAAGAGTGCTGATCTCAAAAGACAGGAGGAAGGTTATGTGAGGGCAGCAACAGCCCTTGAAGATGAGTTACTGTCATCAGGTCAAGTGCGCACCTGTAGCAGACGAGGAAATGTCGATACAGGAACACAAGTTATGTGCACAAGTGTAGGGGTTCAAGTGTCCTTTGCAAATAACAGTACAAAAGCCACCATGGAAGATAAATCTGTTCAAGTTTCAACGCCTTTACTAATGAGGGTTAGCCAAGTATCCCAGGTGCATTCTCCATATGACAGTGACAGCAGTCCTATAAACACATACAGAACTCAAGATAGTAGAAAGAAAATTAATGAAACAAGTTTTTGTCGAAGAAAGCCTCTAAATAATGATCGACCGGGTACTCCAGTAACAAAGTTGCCAAAGAAGCTAAACATTAGTGGAGAGAAAACTTTAACAAGCATTAAAAATGTCTCATCTAGCCATGGATCACATAAACGTAATGCAAATGGTAAAACAGGAAATAGTGGGGGACGGAGAAGGAGAAGTAGAGGAGAAAGTGCTGAAGTTATGACAGTTGTAGACATTGGAGATGAAAGTGACTAAGATGACAAGTGCAAAGAGGTAAGTACATCAAAGACGACTTAAACTACTTAACAGCAGGGTGAATGTATTTTGTATTTGAAATAACTATAAATGATGAGTCAGTATCTTTGAATTTGCCAAAAAATGATGGTTATAAGGTAAGATAATAATTTGTATGATAGAAACTGTTATATATTATTTTTAACTTACACATCTCAGGTGATAGTTGGACATTACAATGTCTACTGCATATGTTTGACCTTTTTAAGTTATTTTTAAGTTATGCAGGTTGAAGCTTTGGTATTTGTCAATTTAGGAGACTTTGATGCATGATACTTGCTATTTTTACATTTACATTGGGCAAGTAGAAATCTTAAACACACTCTGTCACACCTTACTTAACCTTACTTTGCTATATACCATACATTCCATATTATGTCAGTGCAACAAACATCTTGTGTATGATATTACTATCCACTGTCACAGCTATCATGCATACAGTCCTTGACAAACTCAGGCAGACATGCATCTAAAAATGTGACTGCACTGGCTATAAGCTTCACATGTGCAATATACTTATGCAAATGTGTTCACAGGTGTTTAAATGCATTCACGTACCTGGGTACATGAATGCACTCTAAATCATTGTTTAATTGTAAAGGATATCAAAACAATAAAAAAAATGACTACTTGAGTGGCTGACAAGGAGAGAATCAACAGTTTTATCAAAGAATTACTCTTAAGTGTGACTGATTAAACAGAAGATAGTAAAGTATTTATCACTAAATGGCAACACTGCTGGTGATGTGATCCATATTTTTTTAGACAGACACTGCTTTTGCACCAGTAAGCTATATATTATTATTCATAATAATAAGGGGAACAATTTAAAACCTTTAGCATTGCCTAAGCCAAGTAAATTTTCTCATTAAAAGATGGCAGGGAGGTAAATCCAAGCAGCCTGACCAGCTGGACCACTTTAAGGTAGGCCTTTTATGAGACACATACACCCAGGTAGGTCAAAGGTTCTCAATTTTCAATCTAATTCTACATCAGAAATGGATTAAAAAATAAGGGAAAATATCAAGACCAGTCACTTACAACTAGATCCACAAGGAGAAGAAAAGAGGAAGAAATAAAGGATGAATCATCAGAAAACAAAAGTTTGTGATACTATTTGATTACATAATTGATAGACATGTAAAAGAGAGACTTTTGAATGTAACTATGCTGAGAGGGACAGCTGGTGGGATGCATGATCACTGTCTAGCGGAGGAGAGAGTGAGGCTTCGTAAAGGTTTTCAAAAAAGAGGACACAATGTCGGTGAGAAGAACGTGGTGAGAATAAGTGAGCTTGGAAATAGACTTGTGTGAAGAAATACAAGGAGAGATTGAGTGTGGAAAGGCAAAAAGTGAGAGTAAATGAAGCAAGGGGAGTGGATGAGGGATGGGAGGTACTTAAGGAAGGAGTTCTGGCATGTGTGAGAGAGGCATGTGGCATGTGAAAGGTGGGGATAAGACAGATTAAAAGGGGAGGGAATAGTGGGATGAAGAAGAAGGGATAAGACAGAGTAAAAGGGGAGGGAATAGTGGGATGAAGAAGAAAAGTTTCTAATGAAAGAGAAAAGAGAGGCTTTTGGGCAGTACTTACAGGGAAGAAGTGCAAATGATTGAGAATGTAAAAAAAAAAAAAAAGAAAAAAAAAAAAAGTGGCAGAAGGAAGTGCAGGGACTGAAAAAGAGGCAAATTAGAGTTGGGGTGAGCAAGTCTAAACGTTAGGGAGAATAAGACGTTTTGGAAAGAGGTTATAATTTGTAAAAAAAAAAAAAAAAAAAAAAAAAAAAAAAAAAAAAAAAAATAGGAACATTGGTGAAGAGGCAAAAGAGGAAGAGGTAACAGGTAGTAATGAGGTGAGTATTTTGAAGGACTTGTGAATGTTTGATGATATGATGGTAGACAAAGGGTGTTGGGTTAGGGTAATATGTGAAGTGAGAAAGTCATGGAGAGTGTTTTGGTTGAAGAGAAAAGAGACAGTGAAAGCCTTGCACAAGATGAATTGAGGCAAGGTAGCTTAAGTGGATGGTATTGCTGTAGAATTTATTGAGAAAGGGGGTGACTGTGTTTTTGATTCATTGGTAAGGATTTTCAATGTATGTAAGGATCATAGTAAGGCTTGAGGAGCAGTGTGGTTTTAGAAATGGTAGAGGATGTGTGGATCAGGTGTTAGCTTTAAAGAATGTTTGTGAGAAATACTTTAGAGAAACAAAGGGATCTGGAGAAAGCATACGATAAGGTTGATAAAGATACCTTGTGAAAGGTCTTAAGAACATACACGGTGGGAAGAAAGCTGCTAGAAGTAGTAAGAAGTTTTTATCAAAGGTGTAAAGCCTTGCACAAGATGAATTGAGGTAAGGTGGCTTAAGTGGATGGTATTGTTGTAGAATCTATTGAGAAAGGGGGTGACTGTGTTGTTGTTTCATTGGTAAGGATTTTTAATGTGTGTAAGGATCATAGTAAGGCTTGAGGAGCAGTGTGGTTTCAGAAGTGGTAGAGGATGTGTGGATCAGGTGTTTGCTTTAAAGAATGTTTGTGAGAAATACTCTAAAGAAACAGTGGGATCTGGAGAAAGCATATGATAAGGTTGATAAAGATGCCTTGTGAAAGGTCTTAAGAACATACATAGTGGGAAGAAAGCTGCTAGAAGCAGTAAGTAGTTTTTATCAAAGGTGTGAAGCATGTGTACGAGTAGGAAGAGAGGAAAGAGAATGGTTCCAAATAAAGGTTGAACTGTAGCAGGAGTGTGTGATGTCATCATGGCTGTTTAATTTGTTTATGGAACAGGGTGGCGAGGGAGGTAAGTGACACTATGAGTGAGAGGCAAGTATGCAGTGTGTGGGGATGAAAGGGCCTAGGAAATGAACTGGTTGTTGTTTGCCATTGGTGGCAGTTCGTGTGAGAAACTGCAGATGTTGGTGACATAAGTTTGGAAGAGTGTGTGAAAGTAGAAAGTTGAGAGTAAATGTGAATAAAAGCTAGGTTATAGGGCTTGGCAGAGTTGACTGACAGGTTAGTTGAGGTGTGAGTTTGAAATAAGGAAACTTGGAGGAAGTGACGTGTGTTAAATATCTAGGAGTGGACATGGCAATGAATTGGACCATGGAAGCAGAAGTGAGTCATAGGGTGGGTGTGGGGGTGAAGGTCCCGGGAGAGCTGAAGAATGTGTGGAAAGAGAGAACATTACCTAGGAGGGCAAAAATGGGTATGTTTGAAGATATGGTAGTACCAACAATATTATATAAAAGCAAGGCATGGGCTATACATAAGATTGTGCGAAGGAGGGTGGATGTGTCTGAAATAAAATGTTTAAGTTTGACCAAGGAAATAATGAAATGGTAAGAGAGAGGTTCGATTATAAAAAGATTGTGGTTAAGAGAGATGAAGAGTGTGCTGCAATGGTCTAGAAATAAGGAGAGAATGACTGGGAAAGGTTGACAAAGAGATCACATGTGTCAGAAGTAAAGGGAACAAGGAGAATGGGAAGGCCAAATTGGAGATGGATGGATGGAATGAAAAGGAATTTGAGTGAATGGGGACTGAACATGCAGGAGGGTGAAAGGTGTGCACAGGATAAAGTGAACTAGAATTATGTAGTATACAGGGATCAACGTGTTGTCAACAACTAAACCAGGGTATGTGAAGTGTCTGAGATAAACCATGGAAAGGTTTGTAGGGCCATGTTGAGGATAGGGAGTTGTGGTTTCTGTGCATTACCCATGACAGCTAGAAAATGAATGTGAGTGGATGCGGCCCTTCTTCATCTGTTCCTAGTGCCACCTCCCTAACGCAGGAAATAGTGATCTAGTATGAAAAAAATCAAAATAATTAAAAAACAGGATCAGAAGATAACATTATTTGAGCAAGAAATAAGGAACTTGAAGAATCAATTGAAAGATCATGGAAGGTTTCATGAAATGAAAGAGAAACTTATGGCTTTGAAAAATAGTGTCAGTGGTCATGAACTTATATTCAAAATAGTTGTGGGGATTCTGAAGGACTACATCCAGAGGAAAGAAGATGAACTCATTGAAAAACAAAAGCATGTTAGAAAGTCTTTTTTATAGATATTCTAAAGATTGTTCAACAAGAGGAAATACCTAAATCACATAAATGTGTTGAAAATGGTGGGTAAGAATGAGTAGGAGCAGTTTTTGGGGTAGATCAACAAATGCAGAGCATGAGGACTGATGCAGTGGGACAGAGACATGGGAGCATACAAACTGATGAATCAAGGAAATTAAGTGAAGTTGAAGAAAGATTATGCACCATTGGTATGAAACAGTCAAGGAAGTTTATTGCCTTACTGATGAAATGTTTAGATAACTGCAGAACACAGAGAATCAGTGTTTGTAAACAATATGAGAAAATTTATTAAAAGTCAAAGACACATAGGTTAACAATTCAACACTGAAGGATCTGGTTGAAAAGTGGTGGCACCAAAATTAGAAAGACTGGTAAAGCAGAGGTCAAAAGAAGAAAATCATTGATTATTCTCGACTAAGATCATCATAAACCAGACAAAGAAAGGGAAAAGAGAAGGAATGCACATTAAGAAACTACAGAAGATTATAGAATAGCCAGATTCAATACCTATAATAAAATAATGAAGAAATAATGGTTACACTTGATTACACAATGTCAATGAATGACCAGTTATCGTTATGTTTCATTTTTAGTTACCTATCTAGGGGGTACTTAGTCTGCGAAATAATTGAACTGAGTATTCCAAGACCTACATAGGAGCAGTAGAGATACACAACTTGTATAAATGGAATCAGTGTAATATGACAGAGTAATTAATGAAGATTGGAGAAATGTAGGAGGAGTAAAGACTAATATAAGGATATATGGATGAAACCCGCAAAGATATTGTGGGGATGAAAAATGCATGGCAGATTTTTGGTTGGTTAAAGGAGATAAGACAGATTCCAAACCAGACGGACAGACACTGCTGCTAATAAATTCTTCAAGGTTAGAATAATTGCAAATGATGCACAGGAGCCATTTCTGTATGAAGGTGAAGGGATGAATGGTATTTGTCTCAGTTGATGGATCAACATAGTGTGCAGTGTGAGATTTAGTAGTGTGTACATTAGCTGGTAACCAATAGTCACTGTAATACATTAAACATAAATAGAAGATATGTGTGAACCAAATATTAAATGCACTTAATTCACACAATATAAATGGGAACAGATAGCTAATTGTCTTTCACACATTTATAAAATGCATACTTGTATAGACACACTCACACACTTTAAAGTTGCATTATAATCTAGTCAGATGCAAAGTTACTTACAATTAAGAAACATGGACTTCACATTGGATATTAACATAACAATATAGAATATGTATGTTTTACATAAAGTTAGTCAGGTATTAGACAGATTCAGATTACATACAGTTCAAGATCCAGGGCACTTTTATTTGTCTGCCAAAAGATTGGAGGCTGGTTTTTAAAGTGAAAATCTCTCAGGAATCTGAAAATCAAATCGTACAAAATTCTGCTTGGGGGATTTTTCAGAGATTACCCAAAAGTAGGGTTCCCTCAGATTCTGAATCTTGGTACAGGTACACCACCGAATTTCTGGTAACTGATGGTTCGGTACCTCCTTTAGGCCGGACAAAATTACGTAAGGGAACTTGAAATTACCACGGCCACAGATGGCGTTGTGTAGGGCACGCTTATTTACATTCTTTACACCGTACTTGTTGATGGTGATACCACAATGCTGTGAGATTTTTAGCTTATTTTGCCTGAATTTAACTCATATGGCTTCTAAGACATATGAGAGTGTCAGTCATGATGTCAAATGGAAAAATCAGTCCACATTGATCCAAGATAAAGTAGAACTGTTGAAAAAAATGGACCATAGTGTTTCGTTGCATAAACTGTGTGACATCTACAGTATTGGTTCTTTAACTGTTTATGATATAAAGAAGCAAAGGGAGAAAATACTGAAATTCTATGCAGACAGTGATTCCAAGAAGCAAATGACAATTAGAAAAACTATGAAAAAAAAAAACTATCCCCTGGGGATAGGGGATTAAGAATACTTCCCACGTATTCCCTGCGTGTCGTAGAAGGCGACTAGAAGGGGAGGGAGCGGGGGGCTGGAAATCCTCCCCTCTCTTTTTTTTTAAATTTTCCAAAAGAAGGAACAGAGGGGGCCAGGTGAGGATATTCCAAAAAAGGCCCAGTCCTCTGTTCCTGATGCTACCTCGCTAATGCGGGAAATGGCGAATAGTTTAAAAGAAAGAAAATGAAAGATGGTAAGAGTACTGAGCAGGATCGAGAGATGATGGAATGGTTTCGACAGTGTCGGAGTGATGGAGTGGACTTGTCAGGTAGCATGATAATGAACCAGGCTAAGTTGTTCCATAAAGAACTTAAATTACAACATGAGCGTGACGACTATGGTGAAGGATGGATTCAAAGATTCAAGAAGCGTCATGGAATTTCCTTGAATAAAGTGTGTGGAGAAAAGTGGTCTGCAACCCATGAAGGAGCTGCTGAGTATGTGGACGAATTTGCGAAATCGTAGCTGATGAGCACCTCAGTCCTGAGCAGGTGTATAATGTATTTCATCTATTTATTTAATTCACATTTAATTATTATTATTATTATTATACTTTGTCGCTGTCTCCCGCGTTTGCGAGGTAGCGCAAGGAAACAGACGAAAGAAATGGCCCAACCCCCCCCCATACACATGTATATACATACGTCCACACACGCAAATATACATACCTACACAGCTTTCCATGGTTTACCCCAGACGCTTCACATGCCTTGCTTCAATCCACTGACAGCACGTCAACCCCGGTATACCACATCGCTCCAATTCACTCTATTCCTTGCCCTCCTTTCACCCTCCTGCATGTTCAGGCCCCGATCACACAAAATCTTTTTCACTCCATCTTTCCACCTCCAATTTGGTCTCCCTCTTCTCCTTGTTCCCTCCACCTCCGACACATATATCCTCTTGATCAATCTTTCCTCACTCATCCTCTCCATGTGCCCAAACCACTTCAAAACACCCTCTTCTGCTCTCTCAACCACGCTCTTTTTATTTCCACACATCTCTCTTACCCTTACGTTACTCACTCGATCAAACCACCTCACACCACACATTGTCCTCAAACATCTCATTTCCAGCACATCCATCCTCCTGCGCACAACTCTATCCATAGCCCACGCCTCGCAACCATACAACATTGTTGGAACCACTATTCCTTCAAACATACCCATTTTTGCTTTCCGAGATAATGTTCTCGACTTCCACACATTCTTCAAGGCCCCCAGGATTTTCGCCCCCTCCCCCACCCTATGATCCACTTCCGCTTCCATGGTTCCATCCGCTGCCAGATCCACTCCCAGATATCTAAAACACTTCACTTCCTCCAGTTTTTCTCCATTCAAACTCACCTCCCAATTGACTTGACCCTCAACCCTACTGTACCTAATAACCTTGCTCTTATTCACATTTACTCTTAACTTTCTTCTTCCACACACTTTACCAAACTCAGTCACCAGCTTCTGCAGTTTCTCACATGAATCAGCCACCAGCGCTGTATCATCAGCGAACAACAACTGACTCACCTCCCAAGCTCTCTCATCCCCAACAGACTTCATACTTGCCCCTCTTTCCAAAACTCTTGCATTTACCTCCCTAACAACCCCATCCATAAACAAATTAAACAACCATGGAGACATCACACACCCCTGCCGCAAACCTACATTCACTGAGAACCAATCACTTTCCTCTCTTCCTACACGCACACATGCCTTACATCCTCGATAAAAACTTTTCACTGCTTCTAACAACTTTCCTCCCACACCATATATTCTTAATACCTTCCACAGAGCATCTCTATCACATTTAATATGTTTAATTTAAATTTCTAGCAGTCCATGGCTTACTACAGAAACATGGAAGATGTATAATTAGTGGGTTAGAGGTGTGTTGATGAATCATTATTACGTGACCAAGGTTGGTCCGGCAAAATGATTAATCCGGAAAGGCTTTGGAATCAAGAGTGCTGGGAAATCGGTGGTGTACCTGTAATAGATGAAACACTTAATTTCTGTTTATGTATTTATTTATAACAAAATGAATCAGTGTCATCTGGTTTGTCTGATATGTTGCGTATACTGATGATTAAGATGTTTTGAATAATGAGCTTCAACTTTGTTTCCATCTGTTTAGAATACCTACATCAGATAATAAATGTGTTTATGGTGACTAATTCCCACTATGATATCCAGTATATTGAATATTCGCCTTCTCTATATGACTATCTCTGAATGGAAGGACACACTGTGGGTGATTAATATAATGCTAGACAAGTGTCCCATATGAGCTGAATGGAATTCCCAAATCACACAATATCCATTTCAACGCAGTGGATAGCATATATGGTCAAAATAACAGCTCCTCATAAAGTGAGTGTGGTTTCAGAAACACTAAAGATGTTACAGTGGGTTGCTGAAGAATGTGGAGAGACATGCCATCATCATCAATGATTTTGCCAATGCTAAGCCAGCACTAGAAATTCAGCATAATAGAACAGCAGCATTAATTTGTTCCAGTCCCTTCCACATCTCCCAAGCATATTTTGGTTTGGTCTGTGTAGGTTACTATCTGAAAGGTTCTGGGGTTCTCAACAAAGTCATAATAATATACTACCACCAGGTTTACTGATTCTGTCCATGACTGGGAAGCGCTATATTGTTGCAGGAGCTTACATGTACAGCAGATGTTGGAGTTAAGAGACACTGCCTTTGCGATGCATTGACATCTTTCATTAACGGATATAGACACAACCTTGGAACAAATTGTGAATGTAGGTGTGGCCTTGCATAACACTGGTAAAGATTCATTCATTATCTCAGAAAATGCAAGAAACCACTGGATGGTCACTAGAACAGTTTATAGTCTAATCATCAGCATTTTCTGGAGTAAATCAAGTATATCCTCCCCTAAGACAACACAAAGGACCTAAGACCCTACAGAACAGGAAAAGGCAATGATAATTTTAAAAGACCTATGGCAGGGATACAGTCCACTATGAATCCTTTCATGGAAGATGCAGAGGAGAACTTGTACATGCTATCTTACTTTTGGCCAGAAAATTATTGACAATGACTGACATAATATTACATCATCAAAAGGAGAGGCTTGTTCTGCTGAATTCCAGGATGCTTATTTTACAGAACCTTCTAACTCTGAGAAACTAATCAAGAGATGCAAAGCAAAAACTTTGGGTCAGCTGCAGTGAGAACAAAAGCCCTAAGTAGAGTGAAGTTATATGAGATAAAAAGAACCAGAGATCTGGTTAGCTGACAGTACCTGAGAAAGCCCTTCAATTTACACTACCAATAGTGCCTTTATTATTGGCTCATACTGATGGTAGCTTGAACACTGGAGATACATCCAAGGTGCTTCACAAGATTAAGAACATTATGTGTCATGACCTTGAGTGTACCGTGTCATCAACTGAACCTCAAGTTACAATCATCAATGCCAGTCTTACACACACACTCATGAAGCAGAATTTTCCTACACCACTTAGCAGCCTCGCCAGGGTTCTGCTTACACAGCTATGCCAAATAGCAGCTTTGGTAAAAAATGTTTGCAATAGCTATGTTAGTCCTTTGATCAAGGATTCAATGACAAAAGCATGGTCCACAAAATATGTCATACTGAATCAAAAGTCGTTCTAAGAATTGTCCAAGAGACTGGCAGTCAGCCTCTAAGTTATAATCTTTCAAGATATATTGATTTCCTGGTGAATGACAAAGTGTACACTGTCCTGGACAGTGAATGTTACTAATTCACTGTGAACAGTGTAACCCCAGCACTATTATCTGCACCTATCATCCTATCATCTACATCAAGGGGCTTTCAAACTTTTTAGAGCCATGGAACCCTCTCATTCTCTCATGAAACAGCTTATGGAAGCACATCAAGCTTTTGCAGAATCCAGCTTGCAAACCCAATCTATATCACATCTTTGAGAATCAACCAGCAGCCGGCAACTAACATTACCATCAGGAGAAATCTAAGTCATACTACTGTATTACATACCTCAAGGGTAAGTAAATGTTAGCCTCTAGTTAGTTGTAGGGCTTAATACCAACAGCACATGATACCTCATCAACATAAATCATTTGGTTAATTCTGTTGACAAAAATTACCCTGGATGCCTTGCCTGCTATTCAACCATTTACTGGTTGAGATTACATGATATCTTTCATGAACAAAGGAATGATGATGCTATTGGAACACATAATGAAGGATGATGAATACAGGGCATTTTTTAGAGCACTGGGATCATCAAATTCAGTTTCCAATTATGTCTATATATCTGAGAAGTCTTTGCCATCTATATGGGAGACCAAAGCTGGAAAGTGTGAATAATGTCACTACATAATCTTCCAGCGCACATATGCACCCAAAACAATTAAGGATCTCTGGCCTTGACGAAAGATTTCTAACCTAGTTCCTCATCACCAAGTGCATATGTTTTCAAAAACAAGATAAAAAGAATAAAGCATGCTGCAGCAGTGTGGAAAAGAACTTCAATGCAGAAACCCTGTGCATCTGAACCTGAAAGAAATAGGCTGATAAAAATAAGTTGTCAATACATGATTGATTAGTATGCTGGTGGTCAGTTACCTCCAAACTTCAACAAATTACTGAACTTAGAAAAAAAAGATACCCCTTTACTGAATAAGGAAGCTGAGGAAAAGAGGGAACTAAATGAGTCACTGTATGGATCCAATGAGTGGGATGAGGAGGATGACTTTTTAAAGCATTCCTTAGCATGCAGTGGTGTTGATAAGCTCTAACCACATAAGGATTTTCTGTGGTAATGGGAAATCGTATGATTATAGTGCACTGTTATTTTCTTTGGACCATTCAGTTATAATGACTAATTTAGTATCTGTAACAAGTATGAAATTACTTATGTTGTATGTTTTTTTATTGAAAATACTTCCAGGTATAGAGAATGGTCTTTCTACACTTTTGCAAAAATGCATTTTTGTATGGAACTGATATGTTACATGAAATGGTATATTTGTGTTTTTTCATTCTAATGAATGCATTAAAGTGTCTTCTTGATAATTTTCTTGTTTCTTCTTTTTTAATCATTTGAAAATATAAATTTATGCCTAACTGAAGGTCAATGTCATTTAGGAGCAAAAACATACAGAAGTTCAATACAGCATCTTACCAAACAGCAAAATGCAGAATTTGAGCGCACCCTACTTTTTGGGTATTAATGGATAATCTCATAAGCAGAATTTTGTTAGAGACGAGTTTTTAGATTCCTAAGACACTTTTACATTAGTTACCACTCTCCAACCTTCAGAGAGATGAACACAAATAAAAATGCCTTGGCTTTTTCTTACTATTAAGTCTGCCATGAACTTCTGAAGTTCACTTAAACTGTCACATCTGCTGCAATGAGTAATGCTGATGAAAGAAACTGCCATCTCATTAATCATTATGTCAAGGAGATATTTACTTTTATTCTTCTTCACACATGAGCTAATGAATGAATGGATTTAGTATCCTTCCTACTGTATAAAAAACTTCTAAACTGTCAAAATTCTTGGTAATTAGTAAGCCAGATATATTATGCTGAATGAAATCAGTTCTACTGAAAATTAGAAGACAGAACAGTTAAAGAAGATTCTATGTAGCACTGCAAGAGATGTACAAAACGATATTTTTGAGACTGCACTGTGTTTGCTAATGAAAATGGAAGATAAATTCAAAAGGGTATATACAGCATCTTTTGAATTATACTGGACATAAATTGGAATACTTAAAGGTTTTCAGACACACTTATAATGCCTATGGCATGTGGTAAGTCGTGTGACACATTCAGAGGTTTACATATAAAGCAGTGTTAAAACTGAAGGAGGATTGAGTAATGTCCGAGTTTCAGTAAGGCAGGGTTACACTAATTTCACCATGATTTTCCAGCATTTATGTTACTGGTATTGAATGTTTTTCATGCTTAGTAGGATTTGCAGAGGTAGCTCCTACAGTAAGGTAGATTTAAGATAATTTTGTCTATTGGATAAGAAGTTTATACATTAAGTATATTTGTGTATATTTATAGAGAAAAATATATTTTTTTAATACATTCATAAGTAACCTATCACTGTAATCATAACTGTTTTCAGTCGAGCCTATCTACTCTGATCATGTACAGCAGAATGTCAAAGATCTGGCAATCTTGGGGCCAAGCAGTAGGGATATTTCAGAATTTTCAATGATTGTTTCTCATCCCAAATTGTACACAGAAAATCAGGTTGATTGCTTATCTGAAGTACTGAGGGTGGCATCTGACTCAAATGAATTGGATTAAAAGGATTAAACATGAGTGTTCTCTTGATTCACGGAGTTTAATTAATGCCTCAAGAGAGGCAGGAGACAGATGGAATGAATTATAACTATACCTGTGGAGTTTTCTTTTCCTAGTATTCAAATTCATGTCACATATTATAATTGTAATTATTTACTGTTCTTCCCAGAAATAGTTTAACTGTCTGTGATCCCAAAATGTACACGTAGACTAAGGGAGCAATGGGTAATCTCTTATTTGAAGTGCTGGGGGTGGCATTTGGCTCATTTGAAGTTGAAGATGAATAAAATCTTGTTTCAATGAGAATGAAGCATCAGGAATGGCAGGAGGGATGCAGATGCAGATGTATTTATCCTCGTTGATTTTGGGAGGTGAAAGTTATTAACCAGACAAATGCGTGACATTAAAACGTAAAAGTGAACTGTAACATCTTGCACTTCATCCATCATACAGGTTGGTATTAGAGCCCATGAAGGATCACTGAACTCGGTTCAAGCTCGGAAACACGAGTTGGAATTTCTGTAATGGGGGGACTTCTTAACCAGTCCTAATAATGTCAGTTACTTTATGTAATTATATTTTTCTTTTAATAGATTTTCCTCAGCTCTGGGTGCTCAAAGTTCTTGCATATGCTTGATTTCGAGAGTTGCTTGTTTTCAAAATGCCAGATATTAGGCATCCTGCTTTACAGACTGATGTATGTAAACTCCATCATTTCAACAAAAGCAATTCAATTTAATAATTTATTGAGATGATGAAAGATTTTATGGATATATTTACTAAGCAAAGCAATTTTTTGAGATACTGTATCACAGATGTAATTTATTCTTTATCAATAGATAGTTAAACAAACCTCAGAAACCTAATGTTTAAGTTTAAATCTACTGGAAAAGCCTCTTTAGAAACTGGGTAAAATTTTTTTATCTTTTAATAATTATATGGTAGGACCAAACTTGAATGTTAACAGTTTGCCTTGTGAAAGCATTCTTTTGATTTGAAAAAATGTTTCAATTATTGTGAGCCTTGTAATGTATTAAGCATTTGATGATGTTGACAGTTATAAGTACATTCTCCATAAAAAATATTTTTTTTATATCCTAAAGCATTGTACTAAGTATTTTTAAGTGCATTTTCATATAGCTCTCCTAATTTAAACAAGCACATTGTAACATAATCCTTACATTCCACATAGCAATCATTCTTTTTAATTTGACCAATAATCCTTGTCAGGCATTCAAAGCAGTTTCTGCAAGTCTTAAAATTAAGCCTAAGAACATTTTTCTTCCTTATCACCATTTCCTGTGTAAAAAAGGTAGCACCAAGAAAAGACAAAGAAAGGCTGCATTCACTCCCATCCATTATCTGGTTATCATGTGTATTGCACCAAAACCACAGCTCCCTATCCACAACCAGAACTCACAGACCTTTCAATGGTTTACCCTGTCTGCTTCATGTGCCTTGGTTCAGTCAACTGACAGCAGTGTCCCTTGTATACCACATTGTTTCAATTCACTGTATCCCATGCATGCCTTTTACCCGCCCTCCTGCATGTTCAGGCACAAATCACTCAAAGAGTTTTTCACTCCATCCTTTTATCTCCAATTTGGTCTCCTCCTTCTCCTTGTTCCCTCAACTTCTGACACATATACCCTCATTTATCGATTTTTCCTCATTCACTCTATCCATATGTCCAAACCATTTCAGCATACTCTCTTCAGTTCTTTCAACCACAATCTTTTTATTATCACACCTCCCTCTTACCCTTTTATTACTAACTCAATCAAACCTCCTCACACCAAAAAATGTTCTCAAACATTTCATTTCCAACTCATCCAACCCCCTCTGCATATCCTCATCTATAGTCCAAGCCTTGCATCCATATATTGATGGAACTACTATACCTTCAAATATACCCATTTCTGCCCTCCCAGATAACAATCCCTCTTTCTACAAATTCGTCATTGCTCACAGAACCTTCGCCCCCTCACCTACCCTAAAACTCGCTTTCATTTCTATGCTTCTGTTTGCTGCCATGTCACCTCCCAGGTATCTAAAAATGCTTTACCTCCCCTAATTTTTCTCCAATCAAACTCACACCCCAGTGAACCTGTCCCTCAACCCTGCTAAACCTCAAACCTTGCTGTTATTCACATTTACTCCACTTCCTCCTTTCACACACTTCCAAACTCAGTCACCAACCTCTGCAGTTTTTCAATCAAATCTGCCACTAGTGCTGTATCAGTAGCAAACAATAACTGATTCATTTTCCAAGACCTCTCATCCCCTACAAACAAGACTTTCGCATTTACGTCCATCCTCATCCCAACCATAAACAAATAGCCTGGTGACATCACACACCCCTGCTGCAATGATGAAATATGAACTAAAGACACTAAAGGATGTAAAAGGAAACCACAGAATCATATAATAAAGCTGATCACTAAAATAACGAGATAATCATGAGAGAAACTGAGTACGATAAAAGAATGTTGTACAGGTACACGAATTCTACATGTCATGCCAACATGCATCCGACTTACATCCACTTCGAGATCCGACCAGTTGGTCAGAACAGAACCCAGACGTATGCATTCTGCATATCCTCAGGCACCTCAACATAATCCATACATATACTGAGAATCCTAACAACACAGTTATGCCCTTCCTTAAGAAATTCAAGTGCAATGCCATCCCCTCCTGCTGTCTTGCCATATTTCATCCTAGGTAAGCTTTCACCACATCCTCCTTTCACCAAACCACTTTCTGTGACTCTCTCATTTCACATACCACCCTAACATAAACACCCTACATCTGCCTTAGAATTGCTTAAGTTTATTTATCATCTGGGGTGAATATTCATTCTGAAATTGAAAATTATTTCCCATAAACTGTCCACTTTTGCCCTCAAAAGCTTTTTCATTCCTTTTGTTTTCTCCTACTTATTTATTTGACTTAAAGGATAACAGAAAGACACCAATATTATTTCCAGTAAAAAGCAGTGTACTAATATTTTTCTGATCTTTCTCACATGGCTAACAAGTGACTACTTGTGGCATCATAAGTTAATACAGGTTGAGCATCCCTAATCCAAAAATCCAAAATCCTCCAAAATCCGAAACTTTATGAGCAGCGACATGACATTACAAGAGGAAAATTCCACACCTAAACATTATATTTTCATTGTATTAATGCTATTTCAAATTTTTTACTGTTAAGTACTTACAGTACTTACATGTGAATAAGCATAAGAAAATGATTGCTTATCAGTAGCATATAAATTCAGAGTCAGGAATGGTGACACCAAACAACCACAGATTGTCTACAAGGGTAGCTGAGGGTGTGACACCTTAGCTTCCTGATGTTTCAGTGTTCCACACACTTTGTTTCATGTGCAAAATTATTAAAAAATATTGTATGAATTACCTTCAGGCTATGTGTATAAGGTGCATATGAAACACAAATGGATTCTGTGTTTAGACTTGGGTCTCATCCCCAAGATCATCATAATATGTATATGCAAATATTCCAAAATCTGAAGCACTTCTGGTCCTAGATAATTCGGATAAGGGATAGTCAACCTGTAGAAGGCAATGTGATTGACAAAGAGGATATATGTGTCAGAGGCGGAGGGAACAAGGAGAAAGAGGAGACCAAATTGGAGGTGGAAGGATGGAGTGAAAAAGATTTTGAGTGATCGGGGCCTGAACACACAGGAGGGTGAAAGGCGCGCAAGGAATAGAGTGAATTGGAATGATGTGGTATACCCGGGTCGATGTGCTTGAACCAGGGAATGTGAAGCATCTGGGGTAAACCATGGAAAGTTTTGTGGGGCCTGGATGTGAAAAGGGAGCTTTGGTTTCGATGCATTACACTTGACAGCTAGAGACTGAGTGTGAACATATGTGGCCTTTTGTCCTTTCCTAGCGCTACCTTGCAGGGGGAGAGGGGATGCTATTTCATGTGTGGCGGGGTGGCAACGGGAATGAATAAAAGCAGCAAGTATGAATTATGTGTATGTATATATATGTATACGTTAAAATGTATTGGTATGTATATGTGCGTGTGTAGATGTGTATGTATATACACATGTATGTGGATGGGTGGGGCCATTCTTTTGTCCATTTCCTTGCGCTACCTCACTAATGCAGGAGACAACAACAAAGTACAATAAAAAAATACAACAATAAGTATCCCTGGGGTTGTTGCCTGTTGTAGATGGCAACTAAAAGGGCAAAAGCAGGATTGGAGACCCCTTCTAGTATTCAAATTTCTAGAAGACAGAACAGAAAATGGAGCCATACAGGGAGTGATCATCCTCCTCATGCTCAGGCATGATTGTATGTGTGTACATATTACCAAGTTGAAAAGAGGAGAATCAGGGATTATGTTTCTGGAAAGAAACCTGGATGTTCTGGCTCTGAGTGAAACAAAGCTCAAGGGTAAAGGGGAAGGATGGTTTGGAAATATCTTAGGAGTAAAGTCAGGGGTTAGTGAGAAGAAATGATCTATGGAAGCAGTATCACTACTCCTGAAGCAGGAGTTGTGGGAATGTGAATGAGTTTAAGAGGTGAATTCTAAACTGATGTGGGTCAAAATGAAAGTAGCTAACAAGGGATGGATGTTTACTGGAGCTTATGCAACTGGCCATGTGAAGTAAAATCATGAGAGGCAAGGGTTTTTGGTGCACCTGAGTGAGTGTGTCAACATTTTTCATGTACGAAACTGGGTATTAGTGATGGGTGATTTGACTGTGAAGGTGTGTAATGTATCAGTTGAGGGTATAAGTGGGTGGCATGGGATATTCAGTATTATGAATGGAAATGGTGAACAGCTTGTGGAGATGTGCCAAAACAGGACTGGTGACTGGGAATACCTGATTTAAAAAGAGGGACATACATAAGTATATGTATGTGAGCAGGAGAGATGGTCAGCAAACACTATGGGATTACACATTAATTGATAGGCAGATAAAAGAGAGACTTTGGGATGTAAGCGAGCTGAGAGGGGCAGATGGTGGAATATATGATCACTATCTTGTGGGGCAGGGGTAAAGATTTGTACAGATTTAGAAAAAGACGAATCAGTGCTCATGAGAAGACAGTGCAGAATGTAAGTGAGCTTGGCAAAGAGACATGTGAAGAAATAACAAGAGAAAATGAGAGTAGAATGGCAAAGATTTAATGGAGCAAGGGGAGCAGATGTGAAATAGGAGGTGCGGATATGTGTGACAGATGCATGTGGCACGCAAAAGGCGAGAGGTGGGCAGATTAGAAAGGGTAGTGACTGGTGGAATGAAGAAGTGAAGTTGCTTGTGAAAGAAAAAACAGAGGCTTTGGGTGGTGCTTACAGGGAAGGAGTGCAAATTATTGGAGGATGTACAAGAGAAAGCAACAGGGCAAGAGGAAGTTTGAAAAAGAGGGCATATGAGAGTTGGGGTTAGTGAGTATCAGTAAACTTTAGGAAGAATAAGCTGTTAAGAGAACACATAAGAACATTGGTGAAGGGGGCAAGAGGGGATGTGGTGACAATAATAGTAACTGTGAGACTGACCCACTGGCGGGACTTTAGTGCGATCCACCCAAGACCCATGCTACTCCACCTTCCAACCCTCACAAATGTTCTGGCACACTTTCTACTGTACACACATCTGCATAGCAGCAAATTTTGACCACATGAAAGGAAGACCAGTATAATTTGGTTCCTTGCACAATAGCGAAATCACATATAGTGATCCCATGTAAAACGAAGAATGGGTGTACCCAGTCATCCTTCCTCATTGGTGATTGGTGAAAAGCTCATGTAGTGACACAGGCATGTGACACTATGATAAAAATATCTCATGTTTAGCTGAAATAAGGAAGCAATGATCTCTTTGACTTTGTTTTGGAGGTGGAAGGATGGAATGAAAAAAATTTTGAGCAATCGGGGCCTGAACATGCAAGAGGGTGAAAGGCATGCAAGGAATAGAGTGAATTGGAACGATGTGGTGTACAGGGGTTGACGTGCTGTCAATGGATTGAACCAGGGCATGTGAAGCATCTGGGGTAAACCATGGAAAGTTATGGGGGGCCTAGATGTGGAAAGGGAGCTGTGATTTCGATGTATCACACATGACAGCTAGAGACTGAGTGTGAACAAATGTGGCTTTTGCTGTCTTTTCCTAGCACTACCTCACACGTGTGTGTGTGTGTGTGTGTGTGTGTGTGTGTGTGTGTGTGTGTGTGTGTGTGTGTGTGGGGGGGGGGGGGGGGATTTCATGTGTGGTGGGGTGGCGACGGGAACGGATGAAGGCAGCAAGTATGAATATGTACATGCGTATATATGTATATGTATGTATATGTTGAAATGTATAGGTATGTATGTGTGCATGTGGGCGTGTATGCATACACATGAGTATGTGCATGGGTTAGGCCATTCTTTCGTCTGTTTCCTTGCACTACCTTGCTAACGCGGGAGACAGTGGCAAAGTATAATAATAATATTAATTTTACATTAGAGGCTCCAGTCACAGAGAAAAGTCCACATCAAGGCTGGGCCTTAATTGGAATATAGAGAGAATCACGAGAAAGAGAAAAAGAAGAGACACGGGAAAGTATATACAAATCTTGGAGGAAGTGAAAAATGTGCCATATCATAGTCATTGGGAAAGAAGGTAGAGATTTCCAAAGCTTCGAGGTGTGAGGAAAGACACAGTTATCAAAACAACCCACCCATAAGCTGCCAATGGCCAAGCATTAATCAAGTGATGCAGCAGCTTGCTGAGTGTTGCATGGTCTACTTGATGGTGGGAGCACACAAGCAGCCAGCATTCAGGAGCCAAAACCAAAGTAATACCCACAAAAAAGGGGAAATAAAAAAAGTCAAGATTTACATCTAAAGAACATCTTGTACTTCTTCAAGGCACATAAACTTTTTTCCTTAATTTCTTTAATGAATATCTACCTTCTTTAACCTAAAACTTCTTACTTTAGTGTTTCCCATCTTTTACTTTAATAAAAAGATTTACAAGTTAATCTGAACTAGACGATAAATCATTTGTTTAGCTTAGGAGCAAAAAAAAAAAAAAAATTGACACACAAACAGAGCTCTTTGCTGTAATCAACATCTATGGGCAAGGATCTTTGCACTGTGAATTCCCACCACAGTTTCAGGGAAATGTTCTGGGCAGGAATAGGGATGGCACATGTATGGGTGCTGAAAGTTGCCACAGAACAATCACTTTCTTTTATGCTGGAGACACAATGGGGAAGTAAAGTGGACATTTTGTGTCAATGTCAGCACATAAGCCAATCTCTATTGATAAAGGTAATAAAGAATACTTTATATTATTTTGTCTACTCAGGAATAAATGCAAGATGACAATAATCCCATTGATAGGTAATGTAGAAAAAAATTAAGATATACATGAAAGCAAAACTGTTAGTTTTATATCTGACAACTGTGGTGCAGTAGGTCCTCCTTGTGTATTACAAGGTTAAGTTTACTTTCATGCTATTTATAATCTCATTCTTTAATCATTATAAACATCTGTAATGGTACAAAAACTGAGTGTTTAATAAATGAAAAAATAATGAATGTTAAAAGGACTTTTTGGCCAAAAACTCCTATCTCCTCCCTTAGAAGGATGGACATTCCCCCAAACTAACAGACACTGCGACTATTAAAAAAATCATGTCTAAGCTATTGGACCCTGAAATAGTTTTATGACAATCAGATTTTCTCATTTTCAGACCCCTCCAACCCACTATCAGACCATGGGTCCGCCTCCTATAACATGCCACTGTTCATGCTCCTTTATTAATGTTTCCTGCATTGAATGTTTCCCATTTTCTTAACCTAAATATGCTCTACATGACTTTCACAGAACAGTATTTCTACATTTCATTAATCTCTGATGCCCCATTATACTACTTTCTGTCATAAACTGGTAAAACTCCACAGTATCAGACATTTTGTCTGTCAGATTACATATACCATTCTTATCCTGTCTTTAACACTTCCTATGTTCTTTGAGAGCCCAAACCACTGGAATTTATCTGTTTATTATTTTTTTCCTTTGGCTGAAAATTTTCTTTTAACATGCAACATAGCCTTGAAGCTTTCATGGTTTGTCAATGTCACTTGGTGTTAAAGACACACAAAATACCCAACTTTTTGCTTTTCCTCCTTCAGTCTCTTGTACCAGTTGCTCCTATTATATTTATTTTTCTTTTGTTTTTGCTACTGCTGCTGATTTCTTAATGGTTAATGTTTGTGTTGTGCATTGATTACAAATTAAAATACCAAAATAATCCTACAAACTAATTTCTGTACTATAAATTAAGGTCCTCTTCCTCACACACTTTTGGGTTGCAATAATATGCTTTATGAAAAGTGGCATATTTGCATGATTTATGGACATTTTACATCCATATGTCACACCAAACATACCCAACAACTTTAAAATTTCAATTACCTATTTGTGATTTTAAAAAGGGAACTTTACACTATTGATAATCACCTCTTCCTTGCATTCAGAATAATTCACTTTAAGAACTTTTAAATGAGCTCAAAGTTCAGATTTGTATCATATGATATACAATTTTCAAATGTTTCTTTAAACATTTTCTTATAGTAAGTTTTCTTCAAATATTTTTCTTTTGTTACCCATTTCCAAAGCCAGAAAACTGTATAATCTTTCTATTCTGAAGTACAAACTTTTGCACGAAGTGATGAATTTCAGGAAATACAGTAATCAATCTAAAATGTAGAACTTTCAAAGGGAGTTGCAATCTTTTCTATCTCATGTCTAGCTGAACGAAAGTTGTATAAGATATAAAGTTTTTCTACTATGAATGTTTTAGCAAATTATTTTGGCTGTCTTCACAGCTGACAGCAATCAAATCAACAACATATAAAATCATAATTTAATGCATGTAGATATCTGTGAGTGCTCAAATTACAGAGGTATAAGTTTGTTGAGTATTCCTGGCAAATTATATGGGATGGTATTGATTGAGAGGGTGAAGGCATGTACAGAGCATCAGATTGGGGAAGAGCAGTGTGGTTTCAGAAGTGGTAGAGGATGTGTGGATCAGGTGTTTGCTTTGAAGAATGTATGTGAGAAATACTTAGAAAAGCAAATGGATTTGTATGTAGCATTTATGGATCTGGAGAAGGCATATGACAGAGTTGATAGAGATGCTCTGTGGAAGGTATTAAGAATATATGGTGTGGGAGGCAAGTTGTTAGAAGCAGTGAAAAGTCTTTATCGAGGATGTAAGGCATGTGTACGTGTAGGAAGAGAGGAAAGTGATTGGTTCTCAGTGAATGTAGGTTTGCGGCAGGGGTGTGTGATGTCTCCATGGTTGTTTAATTTGTTTATGGATGGGGTTGTTAGGGAGGTGAATGCAAGAGTTTTGGAAAGAGGGGCAAGTATGAAGTCTGTTGGGGATGAGAGAGCTTGGGAAGTGAGTCAGTTGTTGTTCGCTGATGATACAGCGCTGGTGGCTGATTCATGTGAGAAACTGCAGAAGCTGGTGACTGAGTTTGGTAAAGTGTGTGAAAGAAGAAAGTTAAGAGTAAATGTGAATAAGAGCAAGGTTATTAGGTACAGTAGGGTTGAGGGTCAATTCAATTGGGAGGTGAGTTTGAATGGAGAAAAACTGGAGGAAGTGAAGTGTTTTAGATATCTGGGAGTGGATCTGGCAGCGGATGGAACCATGGAAGCGGAAGTGGATCATAAGGTGGGGGAGGGGGCAAAAATTCTGGGAGCCTTGAAGAATGTGTGGAAGTCGAGAACATTATCTCGGAAAGCAAAAATGGGTATGTTTGAAGGAATAGTGGTTCCAACAATGTTGTATGGTTGTGAGGCGTGGACTATGGATAGAGTTGTGCACAGGAGGATGGATGTGCTGGAAATGAGATGTTTGAGGACAATGTGTGGTGTGAGGTGGTTTGATCGAGTAAGTAACGTAAGGGTAAGAGAGATGTGTGGAAATAAAAAGAGCGTGGTTGAGAGAGCAGAAGAGGGTGTTTTGAAATGGTTTGGTCACATGGAGAGAATGAGTGAGGAAAGATTGACCAAGAGGATATATGTGTCGGAGGTGGAGGGAACGAGGAGAAGAGGGAGACCAAATTGGAGGTGGAAAGATGGAGTGAAAAAGATTTTGTGTGATCGGGGCCTGAACATGCAGGAGGGTGAAAGGAGGGCAAAGAATAGAGTGAATTGGAGCGATGTGGTATACCGGGGTTGACGTGCTGTCAGTGGATTGAATCAAGGCATGTGTATGGGGGTGGGTTGGGCCATTTCTTTCGTCTGTTTCCTTGCGCTACCTCGCAAACGCGGGAGACAGCGACAAAGCAAAAAAAAAAAAAAAAAAAAAAGATATGTTAGTCTACTCATGCATCAGTCGCTGTCAGCTAGGACAAAAGAGCAACATTGGCTGTTTGCAAGGTTGCAGAGACCATTGCTATTTGTAAGGTTGCAAATATAACAGTGACCATCAGGCTTTGGATGCGACAGAGGATGCTTAACCGACCAAGCAGGAGAGTCATTGTTAGATTCACCCCTATTTTTTTCTACGCTGTTTTGATTTGAGTTGATCTGTTAATGTTAGATTAGAAACCTACCCTAACAGCATAGAAAAAGAAAGTAAGAGGGGTGAATGTGCAGTTGATCCGGTCAACATAATCAAAATGTAGAAATATGCAAAGATGTAAGAGGTTATCAGTATGAAATCATTATCATAAAATTATTGTCATGATTTCTAGAATTCTGAAATGCTTGGATTTTAAGCCTTGAAAAATGTGTGGAAGTCGAGAACATTATCTCGGAAAGCAAAAATGGGTATGTTTGAAGGAATAGTGGTTCCAACAATGTTGTATGGTTGCGAGGCGTGGGCTATGGATAGAGTTGTGCGCAGGAGGATGGATGTGCTGGAAATGAGATGTTTGAGGACAATGTGTGGTGTGAGGTGGTTTGATCGAGTAAGTAACGTAAGGGTAAGAGAGATGTGTGGAAATAAAAAGAGCGTGGTTGAGAGAGCAGAAGAGGGTGTTTTGAAATGGTTTGGGCACATGGAGAGAATGAGTGAGGAAAGATTGACCAAGAGGATATATGTGTCGGAGGTGGAGGGAACGAGGAGAAGAGGGAGACCAAATTGGAGGTGGAAAGATGGAGTGAAAAAGATTTTGTGTGATCGGGGCCTGAACATGCAGGAGGGTGAAAGGAGGGCAAGGAATAGAGTGAATTGGAGCGATGTGGTATACAGGGTTTGACGTGCTGTCAGTGGATTGAATCAAGGCATGTGAAGCGTCTGGGGTAAACCATGGAAAGCTGTGTAGGTATGTATATTTGCGTGTGTGGACGTGTGTATGTACATGTGTATGGGGGGGGGGGCATTTCTTTCGTCTGTTTCCTTGCGCTACCTCGCAAACGCGGGAGACAGCGACAAAGTATAAAAAAAAAAAAAAAAAAAAAAACATCAACCCTTACTGTCCAACACAAAGATTCTACGAAATAATCATCAGAAAGGTAAACATTACCCCACACCAACACCACTTTACCTACTAACCAGGGAACATGGGTGAGATTTTCATGTTGACTTTTCACTTATTTTCTTTATTTCACGATTGCTCCCGGACCAAATTCTATTACAGAGTCCTTGTGTTAACAAGGACCTTTTTAAAGGCCTCTGTAGCCCAAGGCTGTACTACTTCCAGCAGCAGGAAACTGTAGACTCCTTTGGAGTAATAAGTACTCCTTCAACAAAAATGTATTCCGAGTAATACGGCCTCACCAAAGGTAACTTTTCACATGCAAAGTAACATCTTATAGGTGAAGCCCATTAAAACCTTGACCTATCATTTTCCTATACAGACTGAGCAAGGTGTACAATGTTCATCCACAGCTGTTGTAAAAACTCCATAAATAAAAAGGAAAATAAGCAATAACAGTCTATATGTTTTACTTGTGGAGCTACTTTATTCCTATACAGAAAAACATTTTATGTATTTTGGTATACTTCAGAAATGGAGTGGCTTTATCCCAGACAAGAAAATATAAATAAAACAGTATAACAACTGACCCCATGGTCAGAGATAGTCAAGCCTTCCAGTGCAAGCCAGCACAAGAAAGTCCTACACAAGCTGAAGCTCCATTAGTCTCTGACTGTTGGAATGGCAATGGCTTTGAAATGAAAGTGCAAAAAATACTACAGCATTATAAAAACACTGCAATATGTTCATGGAGAAAGCAGGAAGACTCAGATCATTTCAAGAAACCTTAAGATGAATGAGTAAATACAATGATATAATCATAATCAATGATATAATATCCCTGGGGATAGGGAAGAAAGAATACTTCCCACGTATTCCCTGCGTGTCGTAGAAGGCGACTAAAAGGGGAGGGAGCGGGTGGCTGGAAATCCTCCCCTCTCATTTTTTTTAATTTTCCAAAAGAAGGAACAGAGAAGGGGGCCAGGTGAGGATTTTCCCTCTAAGGCCCAGTCCTCTGTTCTTAACGCTACCTCGCAAACGCGGGAAATGGCGAATAGTATGAAGAAGATAATCAAAGAAAATTCAATGGCCTAAGAAAGAACACAAAAGTCATCTTCCCATTGTACTAGACAAACTATAAAGGTAAAATGAAATATGCAACTAGTTTCACATGAAAGATTGGAGAAGTCATGTGAAAAGGAAAGGCAGATTATCATAGGAAGCAAACGTAATTTCCTAATTTAGCTCTGCATCATTATCTACAGCTGAAAATTCACAAATCTAGTTTCAAAACACTCAGGGTAAGTCACTTTCAAGTGCTGAGGTGACATTATAAATTTCTAAAAATCTTGAGTACCCCATAAATTGCACAGGGCTTTTAATCAGAGGCAACTAGTGATATGAGATATAAAAAATGCAGAAATACACCACAACCCAAATCTAATAGATGTCATGGGGGAGTAAATTAACTTCACCAAGACCAGGTTAATGTAACCAAATCTAGCCTACCAAGCCATCACTAAATATACCGAAACAACTTTCCCCAATTTAATGGCTACAGTATAACTCCGCAGCCAATTGTGAAACTTGGATCTGTTGCTGTAAACAACTATACCAAGTCCTTCTACCTTTGGGAAATTTCCAGTTTAGCCACATATCAAAATTAGACTTTGACCAAAAAACAATTCCATTCTGTAATGTTTGCTCAGTAATCAGAGTATAGAATAAAATTTGTGGAGTGTGACTTGAAGTATTAGATTCTAATCTACAGTAACACATAATAAGCTCGCATGGGACATATCAAAGCTGGAAAACCACAGGAAGGTCTGTGGTTGGGGGTTCTCCACTGTACACGACAATACAAAGCCAATATGAACAAATTAGGTCGTTCTTCGTCTGTTCCTTGCGCTACCTCATAAACTAGGGAAACAGCGTGGGAATAATACCATTAAATAACATAACAGCATTGTGGGTTATTTACTGTATATCAAGGAAAATGTGAAAATGTCACTGTAGTAATAAGCAGGCAAAATATAAAAACTACCTATGAAGGCCTTACTTACCCTCCTGAGTAGCAGAGATGTACTGTATAGTGGCAATATACCAACACTAAAGTGGTCTACTGCTGATTATCACATTGAATGGTGGCTGTTTAAGGGGATCAAGCAGTGGCATGTGACAAATATATTTTGACAAGAATAATGAACATCGAGATAAATTTCTACTGCAAAAGAATTTTGATAAGGATTACATAGGTTCTGTTGATTTCTACAAGTGTTTCGTATATATACTTACATTCTCCTACATTTTGCTTTCTATAATAGTTCATGTGATTACATAAATATCTACATAACATAACTTGGAGCATTATGTGATCTTGAGAGATCAAATAAAGCCATACAAGTATATACAGGAGACTAAAGGGTTGCTTCTAACAACTCAACATTATGAATACCACATCATAACTTCGTAAAAACAAATCTTTATATTAATTAATATCATTTAGTCAATTTTATATCACATATGAATAAGCACCGCCTGCGTAGCCTACTTTGCGATAAATATAATGGCAAATACTATTAGGCTTACTAAGGCTTTCATATGTCCTGTTGATAAATTACAAATAACTTACAAAGTTATTACATAATATTACGATAATTATCACAGTCAAAGATACTGATAACTTTCTTCTTTCCCGACATAATACACTAAATATGACCTATGTATCTTACTCAGCTCTTGAGCTCAGTACTGTGTTGACAAAATGCTTAAAATAAAATCTATTGACACAGTTCTGACACTGAATTTTGCATGCATGTTGACAAGGTTTTATCTTCCTAAACCGTAAGTGATTTTAACAAGAAAAACTTCTTTTAACGAGCATCTCTCGGGCATGCAAACTACATATGACCTCTGACCTAAACCAACATACCCTAATATCATAGTTATGCCTGACTTAACAAAGATGAAATATCAGACTCGCAAATAGACATGTTTCCACTGAATAAATGGTGTGGGTTAAGAGATAGATGGCGTAACGATGGATTCAACTCTCTAAAAGCCATTGCTAAATATGTCCTCTAACTACAACTTACCGGCCAAGACAGTAGGAAACGCCGTCCAAGTACACACGTTTGTGTTTCATGTGCTTCACACTTTTATTGTTCAGTTTACTTCACTTTAGATTCCGAGTCCTGACACAGTGTCTAATAAACCGAGAGATTTTTCATAATAACACAATTCACTCACAGAATAACAACTTAACACACCGATGCCTGCGACCACGCACTCGAAATGGTGTGCCAAAAATGTGATGATGTGAAAATGTTTCGAAGCATTGCTTCGACTCAAAGCTAACCAACATGCTATTCGTCAATGAAAAGTCCACCATTCTCATTCCTTTAAAAGAATAAGATATAGCTGCCTGTCTCCACGTTCATGGGACATTCACCTAAGAAATAAAGCTAAGATTTTCTTGCTAGCCGTTCTATAAGCAATATTTAGGACGTTTAACTATGTGATTCACGCGGGATATTGACACAAGTACGAAGCTTCAGGGGACAAGTTCGGATCACCGCCCTCAGAAAACACCCCCAGGCCACATTCCTCACCCTTCATCTTTCTTGGAGATTATCATTTAATCACATCTCACCTCAGAGTTAAGCTGGTCTTCTTAACTTTCTTACTGTAGCCAAAAATGCTTATTCATAACCACACTGTGTTAAGTTTCATTGGACCAATATAACAATCTTATATGAGGCACTAGCATGATGTGTATAGTGTATTTAATGTATATGGTCTGTTGTAATAGTGTGTACAGAATGATGATCATCGGGTTTCACCGGAACATAATTGAAATAATGGAACACAGGGCACAAGAGACATTAAAACTCACCACCACTGATACAAATGCAGCCCCAAAACATCCCCTACAGAGTTAACATTATCAAAAGCTCATCACACTACATACATTATCACTCTTACTTCAGAGGAAGAGATTTTTCGTAGAAAATCATAACAAATCTACCACTAATCATCATTTGGTCCACCATCCTCTTACTAGCAGTGGATGACGAGTTCCAAACTTTTCCCACTGTATGCCATAACAAGACGCTGTATATTGTTTTATCATACAGTTGTTCTACTGGAACAAGGAAGCAAAAATTCCGTAACTATTTTCAGAGGGATAAATCCACGGATATTCGTCTGAACGAAAGTAAACTATTTTCCTTTATTTTTCTCTCGGGTGATAGAGCTGTGGTGCAAAATAATTTCTGACCCAACACTTGGGTGAGATTAAGGTGATCATTAGAGGTCATCATTAATAAGCCAGGAACAAGGATAGGCTTGCACCCCATTTTTTTCTTTTTTTTAGAAATGAACTCTAGATCACGTATCCATAAATGATTTTGGTGCGAGGAGCCACATAAGTTACTGAATATCAAATCGTCTTTTATGGGTTAAATATCAGCACTATACCGAAAGACACGAAGAAACCCGACTAGAATTACAATGGCTGTATCATATTAACCCTTGTTTTGATTTTATCAATACTGAAATTCAAAGACACCATAACCCACGGCTACCAGCAGTGTGTACGTGGTCAGTGAGACCATGAGGGTACTACAATCTCGTCAAAAGCTTTTCGTTCCAAAGAAGCTTATCATTTCCAGAGCCTAAGAGTTGCACAAGCTCCATAAAAAGGGGTCCAGGGGCATTACGTGGGTAGACTATGTTGCAGTTATTTGATTCGAATAATGAACACGAAACGTCTCTTCGAAGTTCCGAACCGTCAAGGTTGGTGTGAACCTTCGCTGATGCTCCGATCTCTCTCCTTCAGTGTTTTTGTGCGAAGTTTGATTAAACGGAGAATTAAACAGTTACTCAATATGCCCGATTTATAGGATCTCACTGCCAAGTTTAGGTTAGACCCAGGGTGAGGTCGGTGGGGTAAAGACAGGGTGGGATGAGACACAAGGTGAAGCTTGACATGGATGTGTAAAGCTATATCGAATGAAAGTAGACCCAGGATGGAGGAAGATGAGTCATATCCAAGATAAGATACTGGATAAAGCGAGAATCAAGGTGAAACAAGACATGGTGAGGTACGATCCAGGGAGAAGCAAAACAAGAACCAAAAGGAGGCAAGATCCACAGTGAAGCAAGACATGGTGAGGATATATCAAGGGCAAAGCAAGACATAAGATGAGGCAAGACCCAGGGTGTTGCAAGTTATCATGAGGCAAGACCCAGGGTGAGACAAGAACCAGTGAGCAAGAAATGGTGAAGCAAGTTCCAGTGAAGCAAGACATAGAAGGCAAGTACCAAAGTGAGACAAAATCCATGGTCAAGCAAGACACTGGGTAGGACAAGTCATAGGGTTTAAGCCAAGCAAAGGGTAAGGCAAGATGTACAGTGAGTTAACAAAGGGTGAAACAGGACTCAGGGTGAGGCAATACCTACAGTGAATGAATATAAGGTGAGACAAGATCCTAGGTGAGGCATGACCCAAGACAAGACCATGGGTGAGGCATGATCCAAGTAGGACAAGACCAAAGATAAGGCGGCAAAACCATGGGTGAGGAAATTGCTCGTTAAATTTTCATCTATGAGACAGTATTTGCACGTTCTCCATCTCATTACTTTCATCGTCCCCTTCAATTTCTTATTCTTTCTCTCTTTATTTATTTGTTCCATGTTCTTCACTTTCATTTTTTTTTTTTTTCATACTATTCGCCATTTCCCGCGATAGCGAGGTAGCGTTAAGAACAGAGGACTGGGCCTTTGAGGGAATACCCTCACCTGGCCCCCTTCTCTGTTCCTTCTTTTGGAAAAAAAAAAAAACGAGAGGGGAGGATTTCCAGCCCCCCGCTCCCTTCCCTTTTAGTCGCCTTCTACGACATACAGGGAATACGTGGGAAGTATTCTTTCTCCCCTATCCCCAGGGGCCACTTTCATACTAGCAACTTTTCTTCCTTCTACAGTTTTTCAAATTGTGTTCTAGGTTTTCTGTGATTACCACATTTTTACTGTCATTTTCATTTTCTTGTAAGTATCTACACTTCCATCATTATGCTCTTATCTGTACCTCTCCCTTTCATGTCTCTACTGTTCATTCTACTTATCTGTGTTATTTGACGAAAAAGTCATACAACCCTTCAGATCCAATAATTCTATTGTATTCACTGAGGTCATTGACACCAATCCTACATGTAGTTCATACATCTGATCTCCACAGTAATTTCTCTGTTGGCTTTATACTAGTTTGAGTGTTCCACATTTGTTCATAATAGTTTTCAATCTACTTCAATTTTTGTTTTTATGTGTAGTTACTTTTCCAACTTCAATGAGGTAGCATTAAGTACAAACGAGCAACAGCCTCATTTGCACTCATCTACTCTGGCTGTCATGAATAATGGAGTGAAACCATAGCCATGCCTCACTGACTATTCCATGGCTTACATTTACAACTTCAAATGCCCAAGTTCAGCCCAATGACAGCAAATTGCCCACTACCACATCCATTTCATTCTATTCATTGCACACCTTTCACATTCCTGAGTATTAACACCCTGGTACCCTACAGCCGTCTCCATTCCATACTCCTGTCTCTCCTTCTCCGTCTACCCCTACCCCTTGTTCCCTTCACTTCTGCAGATCCTCTTAAGAATTTTTCCCCTCATCTTTTCCTTATATCCAAACCACATCAATCAACCCTAGCGAGCTCTCTCCATCAGATGCACATAGTACCACACTCTTACACTGTCATTCCTTACACAATCAACCTGCCTTATACCCACTATTGGACCTTGGCATTTCATTTCCAACATGTACAAACTCTTCCTTTCTTTTGTATTTAAGGCCCAAGACTCACATCCATACATTGTTGGGATGACATTACCTTCAGACATACCCATCTTAACCCTAACAGACAGAGGCCTTTCCTTCTCCTTCATCCTCAGTGCATCTCAGACCCTAGCCTCTTCTCCCATTCTAAGATTAACTTTCATCCTCAAGGTTCCATCTGTTTCCATGTCTACTTCCAGCTACTTAGGACACCTCACTTCCTCCAGGACCTCCCCAGTCACTCACTTGCTACACTTCATTACTTTACATCTGTTCACTTTAACTCTCGAACTATCTCCTTTCTCACACTCTCTCAAACTCATAACCAGCCTCTGATACCAGAGTCATGTCATCTGCAAATAGCAACTGATTCATCCATCCCAACATACAGTTCATCTGCCCCTTGCTCCACAACCCTCATATTTACCACCCTCACCATACACTATATGAGCAGATTAAAAAGCCATGGAGACATCATAAACCATTGTCACTGACCCATCTTCACCAGGAACATCTTACTCCCTTACCTCCTTGCACTGGGCCTTACTTTTCCAAAAAAAAAAAAATCATCACTACACCATATATTAATAACACCTTTCAATCTCAATTAAATCTATTATACAATTTCTCCAAGTCAATAAATGCCATATACAAGTCCCTCTCTTCCTTCAAGTATTTCTCATACCAATTCTCCTGATGCCATGTTGCTCCTCCTATGTTACCTGCCCTGCACATGTCACAGTTCATACTATGTTCTTTTTTTTTTGGAGGGTGCAGAAAGGATGGTTTGTAGTCAAAGTATTTTATTATACTAACACCTTTTTTTTTTCATATTAGATCACCATTTCCCACTTGAGTAAGGAAGTGCCAGGAATGGACAAAAAATGGTTGCATTTGCTCACATCCACTCTCCAAGTGTCATTTATAGTGGAATGAAACCATATTTCTCCATCCATAACCAGGTCACACAGATACCTTCCTGCTTTTCCCCAGCTGCCTGACATGCCCGAGCTCAGTCCACTGACAGCAGGTTGACCCCTGTATACCACAGTGCTGTAATTCACTCCATCCCACAACTGCCCTTCACCCAAGTTCAAGCCCTAATTACTCAAAACTTTTTCAATCCATCCTTCCACCTCCAATTTGGTATTCCCCTACTCGTCCCCTCTACCTCTGACACATATATCCTCCCTATCAACGTCTCCAACTCACTCTGCCCATATGTTCAAACCACCCTAGCACATCCTCTTATATTTTTTTTGTTAAAAATTTTACTTCTGATATGGAGGGTCAAAAATCCAGTCTTTGGAAGTATGTGAATTTTAGAAAAATGTGGGCCACAGATTTTCTGAAAATATCATAACCTTGACAGATTGGTCTGTATGCCTAATGCAGGTTCTAAATAATATCTCTTTGTATCATATATAAATGCAATTTTTTCAAGCTTGATCACTGTTTCCTGCGTTAGCTAGGTAGCACATCTGCTCACATCCATTCTCCAACTGTCGTGTAATGCACTGAAATCACAGCTCCCTATCCCTTTCCACTGCAACCTCACTACTTACTCTTATTTCTTCCCTTTGTCAATTAATTTACTTTGTTTAAACCTGCAGTATCTACTATATCTCAAACACCTATGCATACAAGTATAAGAGAGAGGAAGTTCCTATGACACGATTTGGCCTTGTAGCAAGGCTAGAGTATACCATTCTCCATATACTCTGCTTTTACACACTACTTTTTGTTTGGAACTGTAACACACACTGCATAAATGTCTTTTTTGGAGTTAATAAGAACAGTTTTCAACTATATTCCATACTCTTTTAAAGGTTGCAGTTGTCATTCCTTGCACATTTCTTACTTCATAAAGTGAAAAATAAAGAATTTCTCCATCTTCCTTGTCAGACTCGGCTATTTTTCCTTGGTCTGGTGTCTATTTCAAATACCATATTTGTTGGAATTCTTTTAAATCAATTTCTCTAATTCTTCCAAATTGTCATGTGTTTAATCCTAAGCTGTTTTCTTTAATCTTTCTACATGTTGCAATGAATAAAACATATAACTTTCTTTTCTTTCTGGACTGAATATTTTAAAGAGAGAGAGAAAAAGTTTCACAGTTCTACCAAACCTGAAAGCTGGATCAATAGCTAAAACAAGCCAATAAAATGTCAACAACCACAGAGTACACATATGCACCCTTAGTTGATCTGTAATAAGCTTGCAACATATAAATGATTTTGTCATTTGAAAACTTTTACCTGAAATCAACGACAGTACTGATAAATCCCTAATTTTTTTTTATGTTTCTTGTAAATATGCTAGAGTCTGATGGCAAAGAAACCCTGAGTGTTTATAAACTCTTCGTAAATCATTATCTTTAACCCTTAAATGCCAAGAGTCTTCATATGAAGACTTGTGTACTATGGTGGGCACCAGGAGTCATCACAAGCACAAGGTTTTACAACCATATTTTGAACAACCTGCCAGTCTTTTAACATTTGTACAACTGCTAAGGTTCTTGGTCATTACAGGTGTTGAAGTGTAAGTATGTACTTAATGTAAATATTTCAATATATGTCAATATCCAGGTCTGCGGAGCCTGGCTGTGGATAGGGAGTTGTGTGGTTTCGGTGCATTACACATGACAGCTGGAAAATGGATGTGAGCAGATGCGGCATTTCTTCATTTGTTCCTGGCACTATCTCGCTAACATGAGAAACAGCAATCAGGTATAAAAAAAAGTCTATATGTGTAAATATGCGGTTTTTGCACATTACACATGAAAGCTATAGGATGTATGTGAACAAATGAGGCCTTTTCTTCCATTCACCATACTATCTCACTAATATGGAAAACAGTGAACAAGTAGGAAAGAATGAATTGTAAATTGTGACCATACATAGTAATTGATATCAATTAGTGTGGATCTCAAGATTCACCCCTATCCCAGCACAGGGAGTTATGCATTATCGTTAGGGCTATTTCACGGCCAAGTAATTTATGTCAGCTCACTCGTTTCTAAACACCCAACACACTTACACATAATTCTTTCATAAATAGCTTTAAATCATTACTGAGATTGTATCAGAGGTTCATAACCCCCTGCTCTTCCTCCTACCTGTCCTTACTCCCTCCACTTTATGTGTTAACTTCAGCACTATATTCTACTAAGGCCATATAATTTACGTTAGCTTATTTTTTTGTACAAATCCTTTACTTACTTGTATTTCTTTCATTTCACAAGAGGAATGGAAATGTTGAAACCATGGATTTTGTCCAAAACATGAACACTAAGTTACATGGCATTTAAGGGTTAAAGAAAACTACATCTTACTTTGTATATAATTTCATTGATTAATATGCCAAGAGACAGTTTAGGGTGAAGTAACGAATGAAAAAAAAATCCTACCAATATAATCATATATGGGAATCAACATAAACTGGAATAAAGGGTGATGTCTGTTTATATTGATCATTCCTTTAAGCATTAATGAACAAAATAAAACCATCTACCTTTTGTGAAAGTTAAGACAAATGAAAAAGTCAGAGACTAAAGAACTTGATCCATCAGGTGCTAGCAGTGGAATCAGAATCTATGCTTTTCCTTGGATCAGCTGGGAACTTCTTCCTCATCCTCAGAACTCTCACTTGCCTCACTTTGCATCTTCTGCAAGGAAAATACATGCAACATTTTTGTACTCTCTCTTATTTTTTTAGGGCTAGATGTATCCAATCAGTATTCTCAGTTTTGTCTAGACACTATTATAATAACTATAGAACTGATTCTCATTATAATAAATTTTACAGTTTTCCTATTCTTCAAGTGTGGTAATAAGAAGAGTACAGTTAAGAGAGTTGAAGAGTGTGGTGCAATGGTTCAGATAAAGGGAGAGAATGAGTTAGGAGAGGTTGACAAAGAAGATATAGGGTCAGAAGTGGAATGGACAAGGAGAAGGTGGACACCAAATTGAAGATGGCGGGATGGGGTGAACGAGATTCTTTGTGTTCAGGTTCCTGACCATGCAAGAGGATGAGAGATATGCAAGATAGAGTGAACTGGAGTGATGTGCTATGCAAGGTGCAAAATTTTGAGCAATGTGGTATGCAAGGGGCAAAATTTGGAGCAATGTGGTATGCAAGAGGCAACATACTGTTAATGGACTGAACCAGAGCATGTGAAACAACCAGGAAAAACCAGGGAAAGGTCTGTGGGGTCTAGCTGTGCATAAGGGGCTGTGGTTTTAGTGCATTACACATGCCATCTAGAAAATGGAAGTGAGCAAATGAGACTTTTTCTTCACATGTTCCAGGTACTTCCTCACTAATGCAGAAAACAGCAACCAGTATGAAAAAAGAGAGAGTATTCTTCTTCAAAAGGATAGGTTAATGAGTGTTTACATGATGTACAAAAAGTAGTTATCAGTAAATCTAAAAGTCTAAATTCATTACGCCTATTCTCACTAAGTAACGTGGCTCATGCTATATCTCCTCCACCTACTGCAGTCTTCATGGGTTTCTCTATCATTTAGACCCTTGCATTTCAGAAAGCCCAAACATCTTTCCCATCTAAGTTACTCCCTCTCATGTTCAAACTAACTCAGTACTCCATATTCTGCTTGACTGACCATTCTACAGTATGTAAAATCTTTCTATAATTGCCTTATCTATACTCCTATAACTACCTTAATTATATACAGAACTCCTCATCAGCGTCTTGGAAAAGTCATCACAACTATTAGTTCTTAGTTGTCAATTATCCGTTTCTAGTTATGTTTCAACACTTGATAGCTTTTTTCAAAAATGTCTTGTTTCCCAAATTAGCAATGGAGAGCTTGCAACAGAAGAAACAGCCTCACTCACTCACATCTGTTCTCCTTCAATCATGTTTAATACATCAAAACCAGAAACCCCTAGCCACAGCCAATCTCCATAGACCTTTCTATGGTTTTCTCTAACTGCTCCACATGTCCTAGTTCAGCCAAATGACATCACATTGCCACCTATATACCACATTGTCCCAGTGTATTCCATCCCCAGACCCTCCTACATGTTCAAACCCTAAACACTTAAAGCATCTTTCCCTCCATCCTTCTACCATCTTCCCGGTTCCCCTTTCCCTTGTTCCCTTTACATCCAACATGTATGGCCTCTTAGTCATCTTCCCCATATGTCCAAACCATTTCAACCCACTCTCTTCAGCTCTCATAAATATTTCTTGTACTACCACACCTCTCTCTTACCCTATCATTTTATACTCAATCAATCCTCCTTACACCACATACTGTCCCCATGCATTTAATTTCCAACACATTTACTCTCTTCAATACTTTGTATCTAGGGCACACACATATATAAAACACTGTTGGGCGAGGATACCATCAAACATATCCACCTTTGTCCTTACAGAAAGTGACCTCTTTCCATACATTCCTCTCACCTAATGCTCATCTCAGCTCCTAAGGTTCCACTGCTGCTATGCCCACTCCTAGGTACCTAAAATACTGTACTTCCTCAAAATTCTCTCCAGTCAAACTCAGCCTCCAACTAACCCATTTCCTTCTTTTCAATGATATTTACTCTTAACTTCCTCCTTTCACAAACTCTCCCAAGCACAGACACCAACTTCTGCATGTTCTCCCTTGAATCTGCCACCAGCAATGTGTCACCTGCATGCAGTAAATGACTCACTTTCTAAGCCCCCAATCCCTGACAATCTGCACACTTGCCCCTCTCCAAAAAAATCCTTGCATTCACCTGCATCACCATCCCAACTGTAAACAGATTAAACAGCCATGATGATATCACACACTCTAGCCGGATTCTCACCTTCAATTGAAACTGCTTACCCTGCTTTCTTTCCATTCACACACACACACACACACACACACACACATACACACACACACACACACACACACACACCTTACTCTCTTGATGAAAACTTACATGCTTTCTTCAGATCCATAAGTGCCACATACAAATGCTACTATTTCTCCAAGTTTTGTCACAAGAGGCCATTCTTTCGTCATCTAAAACATTTCAAATTCAAAAGAAACAACTGTTCCACACATCATCTGTTACTCCTGAAACCACATTGTCGTTCTCAAATCTGAAGGTCTGTTCATGACACCATCCTCCCTATCATCAGTTTCACATACAATGAATACCCTTATAATTCAAACATTCACTTTTGTCCCCCTTGCCTTCATACAAAAGCACTAGACAGGCCTTCCAACAATCCTCAGGCACCTCACAATGATCCATACACACTCTGAAAATCCAATTTAACCAATCAACAACACAGTTGCTTCCTTTCTTAAGAAGTTCAGTTGCAAGCCCATCTACTCCAGCTGATTTATCACACTTTCATCACCTCTTCCCTCTTCACTAAACCACCTGTCATGACTCTCACCTTATCTAAAATGCCCATTTGCAACCCCATCACTGAGCACATTCAGCAGTCTTACATAATACTCACTCTATCTCTTATTAACCTCATTTCTGCCTGTTACCACTTCATCATCTGCCCCCTTCACTGATGCTCCCATTTGTCTTTTTCTTTTTTTCACCCAACTGATCTTCTAAAACATCATCATAATCTCACTGAAGTATGCTGATATTTGCTCAACTCATCTCTCACTTGCCCTCTTTTTCAGCCCCCACACCTTTCTCTTGACCTGCTACTTTCTCTTGTACATTTTTCAATTATTCACACTCCTTACCTGTAAGCAATGCCTATGAAACTCTCTTTCCTTTTTCATTAGCAACATACTTCCTCATCCAACCACTTATTACCATTTTTCATATACCCACCTCACACTTTCCACATGCCACACAACTTCTCTTGCACATGTAAGCACTGCTTTCCAAAACGCCTCCCATTACTCACCCACTGCACTAGCTTCATTTACCATTCTAACATTTTACTTATTTTACCATTCTAACATTTTACTTCTTTCACCATTCTATACTCAATCTCTCCACATATCTCTTCACAGAACCCTCTTGTCCAGGCTTACTTACTTTCACCATCATCTTTCCACCTATTGCATTTCCTCTTTTCCTTAAGCCTTTATATAAACCTTTACCCTCCCCTCCACCTAATCCTAATCAGATATGCCATCAGCTGTCCCTCTCAGCACATTCACATTATGACCTATCAGTAAGTATATAATGCAAAAATCTATCAATAAGTATGTAATCCAATAATGCCTCCCACCATCTACCCCATTCCCCTACACATCCTTATGTAGGTCCCTCATTTTATACCAAGTATTTTCCATCACCAGTCCTTCTTCAACTCCACAAAAGCTGTTCACCAATTTCATAACAACACTCGGTACCCCATGCCCCCTAATTATACCCTCAACTGCCACATCAACTACTGCATTCAAATCACCCATCACTAATACTCGATCCCTTGCATCAAAATTGCTAACACTCTAGCTCAGCACCTCCCAAAACACTAATCTCTCTTCCTCAATCCACTCATTTCCAAGTGCATAAGCACTAACAATCACCCACCTCTTGTAATCCACTTTCATTTTTACCCATATCAGTCTGGAACTCATTTCCCTACACTCTTTCATGCATTCCCACAACTCCTTCAGCAGAAATGCTACCCCTTCCTTATTTCTCACCCTCACATTCATCCCTGAGTCTATCTCATCAATGCACATTCAAACCTTTAAGCCTGAGCCTTCAACATTTGGCTCCTTATTTACCTCACAGAAGCCTAACTCTAGCAACAACAAAGAAGCTGTACTACATTATGTAATCATAATATTATCCTAATTAAGAAAAAAAGAATGTCTGCGTCCTTACAGAAATCAACTGTCACCACAAGAAACCAACCTACGTCCTCTATAATCCTAAATGGTCAACTAGAGCCACTCAACAAAATTATAATCTGACAGTTAAATACTAAATATCACGTAGGACAAACATAAACACGGAGGCCATAAAGAAACCAAATGCCCTCAGAACATTCATCAGCTCCAGTTTCAGACAAGAAAAGAATCCCTTAGTACCTGATATAAGCAATTTAGCCTCCATCCTAAACTATGCCTCACATGCTTGATGAATCACCCTTTTTAAAGCAAATACACCAAAACCTCGAAATACTCAAACCAATGTACTCAGAGCAATCACTAGGTGCCTAACAACAACATTAAACCACTCACACTCAAGCCACTTCATAACCAACCATCAGCCTCTAAATAAAAATAAAAAGTTTCCCATGGTGCACACTAAAGAAACCTATATAAGCAGATCCTTCTTCCCAAAAAACAACAATAACATAACACAAACACAGTTAAAAATTGACAAGCTCTAAAAACCCACCCTCCCAACCCAAATCTAAACTCCATTCCACAAGGTAAACACCTACTTGAAGGAACTCTCCCCAAAGATATATAAATCATGCTTCTTCATCTGCCTTCTGGACAACAACTTTCAAACATGTCCTTCATGAACAAAAAGCAACTTCAACACTAACACTGATTATTTACTCCTCAATTGTTCTGCACACACACTGCAAAGACATACACATAACTTCACCACACTTCTCAACCTATGATCCTGCTTTGTGGATGTGGCCAGCTTCCTGAGCACTACAGGAGTCCCACAGAAGGGATGCTAAGGACGGGGGGTAAAGTACAATTTATGTTACAATTGGCTTAGACTAAGGATGTGTGTGAGTGATTTTTCCAATGCTGTATGGACCTGGTCCATCCTAAGGAATTGGGTATGAAGTATGATGACAGACAGGTAGAAAGAATATTTAGTTACAAGAATAAGATAGATAAACCAAAGAAACAACATAAGTATTCAAAACAGTTACAACTGATTGCTGGAAAATCTACCTTATCTTACTTTAAAAGTAGCAGTGTTTATATTTGTTAAAAAAAAAAATCCTTACCATCTGTAGAAAATCAATAAGTTTTTGAGGATCATGACCAGTGCTTAAATCAACTATGTCCAGTGGGAGTCCATACTGCCTGTGAATAAAGAAAATTGTTTAACTGCAGGTCTTGTTTCCTGCTGAGGTAAATATCATGTAAATCAATAAAATGCATGCCATTCAATGACACAGAATGTTTAGCAAGCTGTAAATATAATGAATTTATGAGTTATAGATGTGTGGAAATAAAAAAGAGCATGGTTGAGAGAGCAGAAGAGGGTGTTTTGAAATGGTTTGGGCACATGGAGAGAATGAGTGAGGAAAGATTGACCAAGAGGATATATGTGTCGGAGGTGGAGGGAACGAGGAGAAGTGGGAGACCAAATTGGAGGTGGAAAGATGGAGTGAAAAAGATTTTGAGTGATTGGGGCCTGAACATGCAGAAGGGTGAAAGGCGGGCAAGGAATAGAGTGAATTGGATCAATGTGGTATACTGGGGTCGACGTGCTGTCAATGGATTGAATCAGGGCATGTGAAGTGTCTGGGGTAAACCATGGAAAGTTGTGTGGGGCCTGGATGTGGAAAGGGAGCTGTGGTTTCGGGCATTATTACATGACAGCTAGAGACTGAGTGTGAACGAATGGGGCCTTTGTTGTCTTTTCCTAGCGCTACCTCGCACACATGAGGGGGGAGGGGGATGTTATTCCATGTGTGGCGAGGTGGCGATGGGAATAAATAAAGGCAGACAGTATGAATTATGTACATGTGTATATATGTATATGTCTGTGTGTGTATATATATATGTGTTCATTGAGATGTATAGGTATGTATATTTGTGTGTGTGAACGTGTATGTATATACATGTGTATTAAGTGGGTTGGGCCATTTCTTTCGTCTGTTTCCTTGCGCTACCTCACAAACGCAGGAGACAGCGACAAAGCAAAATAATAATATAATAGTAAAAAAATGAGTTATAGAATTGTTAGGGGGATTACAAGGCTAGTAAGACTATATATGTCCTCTTATGTGTGTGTATGCACATGTAAGTAGAAAAAACAAAGACAGGTTTGTGGTTTGCAGCAGGGGTGCTTGATGTCTCCTTGGTTGTTAAATTTGTTTAAGGATGGGGTCATTAGGGAGGTGAATGCAAGAGTTTTGGAGAGAGGGGCAAGTGCAGTCTGTTGTGGATGAGAGAGCTTGGGAAGTGAGTCAGTTGTTGTTCGTTGATGATACAGCGCTGGTGGCTGATTCGGATGAGAAACTGCAAAAGCTGGTGACTGAGTTTGGTAAAGTGTGTGAAAGAAGAAAGCTTAGAGTAAATGTGAATAAGAGCAAGGTTATTAGGTACAGTAGGGTTGAGGGACAAGTCAATTGGGAGGTAAGTTTAAATGGAGAAAAACTGGAGAAGTGAAGTGTTTTAGATACCTGGGAGTGGATTTGGCAGCAGATGGAACCATGGAGGCGGAAGTGAGTCACAGGGTGGGGGAGGGGCAAAAGTTCTGGGAGCGTTGAAAAAATGTGAGGAAAGCGAGAACATTATCTTGGAAAGCAAAAATGGGTATGTTTGAAGGAATAGTGGTTCCAACAATGTTATATGGTTGAGAGGCATGGGCAATAGATAGATTTGTAAGGAGGAGGGTGGATGTGTTAGAAATGAGATGTTTGAGGACAATATGTGGTGTGAGGTGGTTTGATCGAGTAAGTAATGAAAGGGTAAGAGAGATGTGTGGTTATAAAGAGAGTGTGGTTGAGAGAGCAGAAGAGGGTGTTTTGAGATGGATTGGTCACATGGAGAGAATGAGTGAGGAGAGATTGACAAAGAGGATATATGTGTCAGAGATGGAGGGAACGAGGAATAGTGGGAGACCAAACTGGAGGTGGAAAGATGGAGTGAAAAAGATTTTGAGCGATCGGGGCCTGAACATGCAGGAGGGTGAAAGGCATGCAAGGAATAGAGTGAATTGGAATGACGTGTTATACCGGGGTCGATATGCTGTCAATGGATTGAACCAGGGCATATGAAGCATCTGGGATAAACCATGGAAAGTTTTGTGGGGCCTGGATGTGGAAAGGGAGCTGTGGTTTCGGTGCATTATACATGATAGCTAGAGGCTGAGGATGAACAAATGTGGCCTTTGTTGTTTTTTCCTAGCGCTACCTCGTGCGCATGCAGGGGAGGGGGTTTGTATTTTCATGTGTGGCGGGGTGGTGACGGGAATGAATAAAGGCAGCAAGTATTAATTATGTACATGTGTATATATGTATATGTCTGTGTATGTATATACATGTATACGTTGAAATGTATAGGTGTGCATATATGCGTGTGTGGATGTATATGTATATACATGTGTATATGGGTGGGTTGGGCCATTCTTTTGTCCATTGCCTTGCGCTACCTCGCTAACATGGGAGACAGCAACAAAGTATAATAAAATAAATAGGTAAGGAAGCGTAGGTAGTAGCTGGTAGGCAGCCACCAACCAAGGAGGTACATTACTGGTACTACCCACCTGGGTACTGGGAGGTTGTCAAGTTCCATTCCTCTGACCCAGGAGCTGTCTTTTCTTTCTGTCTCACCCACAAGTGGACTGCTCGCATTCTCTCCACAAATGTACAATCTCTTCTTGTTGCACATAAAACTTGAAAAAACTTAACTCACACAACTTATTCTTCGTAACACTAAATTTTCCTGTGGTTAACACGGTGTGCAAGCCCTGCCTTTTGGCAAAATGGTGGAAGCAAGTTATAGAAGTAGTCGGTAGGAACATTAGGTAGAAGCAGCAAGTAGCGACATTAGATGGAAGCATTATGCAAAAGTAGTGGGTTGGAACATTAGGTATATGTAGCTAGTAGGTACATTAGGTAGGAGCCTCTGGAAACACTATGCTAGGGTTGCCCTCTGCCAGTGGCATGTTGAGGATGAGGCACTTAACTAAGAAACGGCATTGGAGTTCAGTGGTTATGGAGACTCACTTGCCATGGCCACCCTCTTGAGGAAGTTCTAGGGGGGAAAAGCATCAGAGATATAGATAGATGGACAGAAGACATAAAAAAATTCCAGAAATGGATCAGGTAAGTTTGACAGAAAAGTAAAAAAGGCCACCCTATCCAAGCCCACCTCTGTAGCCCACTTCGTCCCCTCATATCTTTCTAGGCCCTCTTTCCTATCATATTCTCACACTTTCCCCTCCCAGACACCCCAACCCCTCCTAAAACAATGACCTCAAACACATACAGTATGCCATTCTGTTAATAAGCTAAGCAATAAGCATAAAAAAAAATCCAAGGAATAGAAAAAGCTGGTCTGTTTGCAACATTTATCTCGAGAGTATAGGATCCTAAAGAAATCTGACGTTAATGGTCAGGACTGAAATAAGCAAGCTGCCAGTCATGGGCGAGTGGTTAGCAAAGGGTGAAAAAGGCCAGCGTTTCCACACCAGAAACACCTACACTTAGATGGCTCTAACTAACTTTCTTTGAGATACAGTAAGTTAGAGAATCTCTCATGATCACGGAACAGATTGCATAGGAGAAAAGAAAATAATTCAGATTTTGCTTTAAAAACACTTACCAGATATATCTGCAAGCTAACAGTAATACAGTCACATACATTTGTAATCAAGTACAGTGTAACTGTACAACAATGTAAAGTAACTGAAATTTGGGATTCAAATGATTATTAAGTGTAAAAGAGAGTACATTCTTATATCTATATATGCAAAGACACACAAGTATCTCATCTGAAATCCAGTGTACTCATAAAACTTACATATATGGGCTTGGCTGAACTCCAGTGGCATCTGATATGAACCTGAACTCGGGCATATTTTCTCTCAGTGGAGAGTATGAATGTCTGTTGCTATCAGTGATGTTTCTCTCATTAAAGTGGTGGATGTTCCCTTCTGGTTCCTCATCTATAAAACTCAGTCTGGGTTCATCATCAACAATCTGTAAGCATTATATAATAACACATTAAACACTTAAATAATTTTCAAGAGGCCAACCTAAATATAATACTTAATATTAACACATTAAACATTTAAATAATTTTCAAGAGACCAACCTAAATATAATACTTAATATATGTGTCAGAAGTGAAGGGAACAGGGAGAAGCGGGAGACCAAACTGGTGGTGGAAAGATGGAGTGAAAAAGATTTTGAGCGATCAGGGCCTGAATATACAGGAGAGTGAAAGGCATGCAAAGAATAGAGTGAATTGGAACAATGTGGTATATTGGGGTTGACGTGCTGTCAATGGACTGAACCAGGGCATGTGAAGCATCTTGGGTAAACCATCAAAAGGCATGTGGGGCCTGGATGTGAATAGGGAGCTGTGGTTTCCATGCATTACACATGATAGCTAGAGATTGAGTGTGAACGAATGTGGTCTTTTTTGTCTGTTTTCCTGATGTTACCTCGCTGAAGTAGGGGTAGCAATGATATTTCCTGTGTGGCGGGGTAGCAACAGGAATGGATGAAGGCAAGCAAGTGTGCATATGTAGATATGTATATATGTATATGTGTTTGTATATGTAATGTTGATATGTATATGTATGTATATGTGCGTGTATGGACGTTTATGTATATAAAGGTGTATATATATACACCTGTTTCCTGGTGCTACCTTGCTGATGCGGAAAACAGCAATTATGTATACGGGACAGGGGAGAAAGAATACTTCCCATGTATTCCCTACATGTCGAAGAAGGCGACTAAAAGGGAAGAGAGCGGGGAGGCTGGAAATCCTCCCCTCTCATTTTTAATTTTCCAAAAGAAGGAACAGAGAAGGGGGCCAAGTGAAGTTATTCCTCAAAGGCTCAGTCCTCTGTTTTTAACGCTACCTCGCTAACACGGGAAATGGCGAATAGTATAAAAAATAATAATAATAGTAATGATAATAATATATTCAAATAAATAAATAAAATGATAATAATAATAATAATAATAATAATAATATCCCTGGGGATAGGGGAGAAAGAATACTTCCCACGTATTCCCTGCGTGTCGTAGAAGGCGACTAAAAGGGAAGGGAGCGGGGGGCTGGAAATCCTCCCCTCTTTTTTTTTTTTTCCCAAAGAAGGAACAGAGAAGGGGGCCAGATGAGGATATTCCCTAAAAGGCCCAGTCCTCTGTTCTTAATGCTACCTCGCTAACGCGGGAAATGGCGAATAGTATGAAAGAAAGAAATAATAATAATAATAATAATAATAATAATAATAATTATTTATTTATTTATTTTGCTTTATCGCTGTCTCTCGCGTTTGCGAGGTAGCGCAAGGAAACAGACGAAAGAAATGGCCCAACCCACCCCTATACACAATGTATACACACACACACGTCCACACACGCAAATATACATACCTATACATCTCAATGTACACATATATATACATACAAAGACACATACATATATACCAATGCACACAATTCACACTGTCTGCCCCCATTCACTCCCATCGCCACCTCGCCACACATGGAATACCATCCCCCTCCCCCTCATGTGTGCAAGGTAGCGCTAGGAAAAGACAACAAAGGCCCCATTCGTTCACACTCAGTCTCTAGCTGCTGCGCAATAATGCCCGAAACCACAGCTCCCTTTCCACATCCAGGCCCCACACAACTTTCCATGGTTTACCCCAGATGCTTCACATGCCCTGATTCAATCCACTAACAGCACGTCAACTCCGGTATACCACATCGATCCAATTCACTTTATTCCTTGCCCTCCTTTCACCCTCCAGCATGTTCAGGCCCCGATCACACAAAATCTTTTTCACTCCATCTTTTCACCTCCAATTTGGTCTCCCACTTCTCCTCGTTCCCTCCACCTCCGACACATATATCCTCTTGGTCAATCTTTCCTCACTCATTCTCTCCATGTGCCCAAACCATTTCAAAACACCCTCTTCTGCTCTCTCAACCACGCTCTTTTTATTTCCACACATCTCTCTTACCCTTACATTGATAATAATAATAACTATAATTCTCTGAAACTTTCTCTTTCTTTCATACTTGTTTACTTTTTCCTGTATTAGCAAGGTAGCACCAGGAAATGACAAAAATCATAGCTACATTCACAAGACATTATTTCAAGGATAGCCCGAGCAAAACAATCTGGTTATAACATTCCTCCTGCCTCTCCCAAGTAATGTTTATCTGCAAGGCATCATATGTACCCCCCTGGCCACTTCCCACTTACCCAGTATATGCATAAAATTTGGATGATGTCATGGAAAACCGTGGATACTCAAAGCCTGATGTTGTGGTTGGTAAAATGGAACATTAGCTAAGAGCATTAAGTAGTAATAGGGTGAAACATTAGAGTTGCCCTTTGCCAGTGGCATGCGAAGGGTGAGGCACTAAGGGCTAAGAAATGGGAATGGAGTTCACCAGTTATGGAGAATCTTTTGCCAAAGGGAACAGACGTCAGAGATATATAGAAAGGCACATTGATAGTTAAAACTGATACACATTTCAACTGAAAATTAATATATACATTATCACACATTATCCTTGGGGGCAGGGGAGAAAGAATACTTCCCACATATTCCCTGCATGTTGTAGAAGTTGACCAAAAGGGGAGGGAGCGGGGAGCTGGAAATCTTCCCCTCCTGTTTTTTAATTTTTCAAAAAACGGAACAGAGAAGGGAGCCAAGTGAGGATATTCCCTCTAAAGCTCAATCCTCTGTTCTTAACGATACCTCACTGATGCGGGAAATGGTGAATGTGTAAGAAAAAAAATAATCACATTATAAAATCCATTATCATTTTTTTTCATACATATTCACCATTTCCTGCATTAGTGAGGTAGCATTCAGAACAGAGGACTGAGCCTTAGAGGGAATATCCTCACTTGGACCCTTCTCTGTTCCTTCTTTTGGAAGATTAAAAAACAAGAGGGAAGGATTTCCGGTCCCCCAATCTCTCCCCTTTTAGTCGCTTTCTATGACATGCAGGGAATACATGGGAAGTATTCTTTCTCCCCTACCCCCAGGGATGAAATAAATTATAATTGTAATAATCCTAATGATAATCACACAGCATTAATATCTCATTACCAAGAAAAATATAAACATTGATAATCTAACATCAGAGACCAAGTATCACTTTACCCTGATTTGACACTGTCTTGTGTCTTCCAGCCCTTTTAGTTCAGGCCATGAGAAAAGAAGTCCATCAGTTGTTTCACCAAATACATTAAAATCAAGCAGGATCACATGGTCTTTGGCTGGACGATACACATCAACTACATCTATGGAAATAAATTGATCAGATACATAAATAAACTCCTGACTATTTTTGTAGATGTACTGAATGTAAAATTAAGTACAAGCATAAAAATATGGACATCCACAACCACTTGTGCACCAATGCATATAAGCACACATCCAAAGGAAATACAAATAAAAGTTGTCAAAATGGAATGGGAAGGAGGTTTGGGAAAGCACTGTGATCTAAAGTAGTCATCAACAAAACAAATACTAAAAGGCCTTTATACATACAAGGCTCATGGCCCTGTTGAAATTTCACCATACATAATTATGTATCTGTACCAAATTTCACCATACATAATTACCTATCTATACTGTAAGGGGAAGAATATTTACACTTGTGGGGCCCATCTCTTTAAACATTCTATGTTACCATACAACTTAAAATCATGTATGCTCTCTGCATTAACAATGTCATCAGTCATCTTATTCCAATCATCTACCATTCTTATATTCTTAAAGTACTTTGTTACATCTTTTTTACCAAATTTCTCGCTTAATTGCATGATATGCCCTCTGGTTGCTCTACCCCTACATCTCTTATAGAACTGTTCACTACGTCATCAATCTGCTTTAAAAACTTAAAAAGTTTTGATCAAGTCTTACCTCACTGTTCTCTTTTCCAAAGCTGGCATTTTTAAAGCTTAAAACCTTTCTCTGTAACTCATTTCTCTTCACTTTGCTACCATCTTTGTTGCCCTCCTCTGGACATTCTCTATTAGATCTTTGTGCTTCTTTGGGTGCAGTGACCAAACTTGAGAAACAAGTTCTAGGTTTGGCCTCCTACACGATATGAGCAGCTTGCTTAATATTTTCTTGCCTGTATACTTTAAGATGTGCCTTCTATGTGTGCAGGTACACTACACTAACCTCTTGAAATACTGTTCAAGATATTCTTGGACAATGGCAAAGTGCCAAGGAAGTGGAAGAGGGCAAATGTCATTCATTCCTGTCTACAAAAAGGAGACTAGGAAGAGGCCCTGAACTCCAGGGTAGTCTTTTTGAATAGAGTGCTCTACAAGTTTCAGAAAAGGTAATCAGAGAGCAAATGGATGACTATCTACAGAAGAGAAATCAACTAAGAGAGCAACAGCATGGTTTAGAGAAAGGTCATGTGTAATAACTTTCTTAGATTTCTGCAAGAAAGTGAGATATTTTTTTACAAAAGGGAAGACTGAATGGATTGCTTGTATCTAAACTGCTGTATGCCTTCTTGTATGGCTGCAAAGTCCCTCTGAACAAACATCCACCAGCCTTGTAGATTTCTGATAAGTCAGGGGTAGATTCCTAATGGATGAACACTTATGGAGGAATAAAACACTGTTTTGACCCCCAACCAAACAAGTGCTGTCTCAGATACTTATATAGCTGTCAACATACAAGAAATTGATAGACAAAGTTTTCTTGTAATATTGGCAAATACAAGGGTTAATCATGCTATCAAGTAATAAAAAGCTCAGTCAGGCCATTAAGAAGTTGCAATGGGTCACCACAATAAGTATGATAACATACTCTAAGTTTCCACGTTAAAAATTCTTAGAAAATTCATTCACTCTTCTTCCATCTTCTAGAATGAAATACAATAGTCCACCATTATATTCTGTAAATAAGCATAATGATTAAAATAGTGTAAACTTATTACATAATCCTATATGTAAATTATTAAACAATCCTAAAGAGAAAAGGCATATCACTTGTATATACTTAACTGTGCTTGTTGGACAACAGTAATTTCTAGCACGTTCTGCAGGTTCTGTTCAGTGGTAACTATGTCAAATGATAAAGTTGTCTGAAAATTTGAGTTTTTCCATTTTCTTAAATAACCTGTACTAAAACAAATTATAAACAAGCTATTCTTTCTCAGTTTTCCATTAAGCATGACATAAATGAACAACCAGCCAACCAATAAGGGTACTGTTGAAACTTACAATCAGGAGCAGGAAACCTGTTTTCAATGTTCTCCTTCCAGAAGCAGATAATATCACTACGAATATTAGCTTGATCAGCAGCAATGCAGGAGTAACTTTGGCTTACATCGCGCTGACACATACCTGAAGAGAAATTTTTGAATTAGTTCCTTTAAAACAAAATATCTGTATAATCACATTTTCATATGTTTGCTATTTCTCATGGGAGCAAGGTAGTGTCCAGAATAGAAGAATGAGCCTTAGAGGAAAAACTATCCTTATTTAGCTCTTTCCTCTGTTCCTTCTTTTGGAAAGGAATACAGGTGGGGAGGATTTCCTTCCCCAATTCTCACTCCCACCCCTATTAGTTGCCTTATATGACAAGCAGGAGATATGTGGGAAGTATTCCTTCTTACCCATCCCCAGGGATAAAAATCATATCTGTACCCAAAACAATATTGCACAACAAATTCTTTTACATTTTTTGGTACTTTATCACCATTTCCCATGTTAGTGAGGTAGTGCTAGGAACAGATTAAGAAAGGCCACATCTACTCACATCCATTCTCCAGCTGTCATGTGTAGTGCTTCGAGGCCATGGCTCTCTATCCACAATTAGACCCCACATACCTTTCCATGGTTTACCCCAGACATTTCGCATGCCATGGTTCAATCCACTAACAGAATGTCGACCCTACTATATCACATCATTCCAATTCACTATCCCTTGCATGCCTTTCACCAATTCTCCTTGTTCCCTCCACTTCTGACACATAGATCCTCTTTGCCAACCTTTCCTAACTTGTTGTCTCCACATATTTTTTTTATTTCTATGCTGAATTCTCCAGTCACCAACAAAAGTCCACATTAAGGCTGGGCCTTAAATGAAATATAGAGAGAATTATGAAACAGAAAAAGAAACGGCAAGGGAGGGTATTTATGAATTTTGGAGAAAGTGAAAAACCTGTCTTTTGAAATGTGCCAGGTCACAATTATTGGGAAAGACATGAAAAGGTAGTGAGTTCCAAAGCCTTGACATAAAGGGAAAGAAGTAGGTATCAAAACGGCCCACCCTTGAGTTGCTGATGGCCACACAATAATCATGTGATGCAGCAGCATGCTGAGTACTGCATGGTCTAACTAGTGGTGTTGGCACACAAGCAGCCAGCTCTCGGGAGTAAAAACAAAAGTAATACCTATAGAAGAATGAAAATTAACCAACATTGCAGCATAGGGAAGGGGGTCAAGTTTGGAAGTTAGCCTGGGACAGTTTATGAGTCTGACTGCCTTTGACTCAACTCCATCATGTAAGGATGCAGAATTTGACATCTAAACAGGACACCCAGTTTCTTAGAGGTAGACTTAGCTATTCCTGTAAAGTGAGCTTCCAAGAAACAGTGGATGTTACAGTAATACTAAGTATGTTCATTGGGTCAAGAATTGGAATTACAGAACCGTCAAAGAAGAGACAAGAGTTGAGAAGAGCTCTTGATATAAAAATGGGTAGAAACTGGGTCTTGGAGGCATTAAATTTCACAAGATTTTGTCTACACCACTGAGATACCCTACCCATGTCAGAATCTATTGAGGAAGCTGTGTCATAATGAGATGAAGATTGAGTGATAGAAGACGGAGCAGAAATGAAGGCTGTGGATGAATGCAGTGTTGAGTCATCAGTGTGCGAGTGCACTGAATTATTTTTACAGGAAAGGAGATCGTTGAAAAAAAAAAGAGAAAAAGTGGAGGGGACAGGACACAAACTTGAGGGACACTACTGTTGATGGAGGAAAGGGGGAGGCTGATCCATCAACAACCACAGAGATAGATTGGCCAGAGAGGAAGCTAGACATGAAGGAGCAAAGTGAGGGAGGGAAGCCAAAAGAGTGGAGCTTAGAGATGACACTCTGATGCCACACTCAGTCAAAAGCCGTAGATATGTCAAGGGCAATTACACGACTCCCCAAAATCTTTCAGGTATGATGATCAGATATTCATAAGATAAGAAAGAATATCACCAGAGAGAAGACTGTGATTTTCGAGGTGTTTAATAATATGGGACTTGAGGAGGGATTCAAAAACTCTGGAAATGGTGGATGTTAAAGCAATAGGATGACAGTTAGAGGGGTCAGAATGGTCATCCTTCTTAGGAATGGGATGTATCAATGCATGCTTCCAAAGACAAGGAAAAGTTTTGGATTTTAAACAAACGGAAAAGACGAGCAAGCACAGGTGCAAGTTAAGAGGCACACTTTTTCAGTATATGGGGATGGATGCTATCAGCACCACAAGCCTTGCATATGTCCAGAGAAAGAAGTGCTTTTCGGACAGTCTGAAAAGAGATTACGGGAAGAGGCATAGGATTAGCAAGAGGAGCATCAGGGGGTAAAGGAATGTTAGAGTCATCCAAGGTGGAGTTAGAGGAGAAACAGGAACCAAAGAAAGTCGATTTGTTTATGGAAGAGACAGCTATAGTACCGTCAGAATGGGAAAGTGAAAGAAAGGTAGAGCAACAGCAGTTATTAGAAATGCCCTTAACTAAAGACCATAAAGACTTATAAGTGGATGATGAGGAGAGGTTATTGCACTTCCTCTGAATAAAGGAACACCGCCTCAAGAATGACTTGCTTGTAGCGATTTGGGGCAGTGATAAAAGCTGAATGAGAGCCTGAGAAAGGGGAGCTTTTCCTAGCCCAATATGCCTGATCCCTTGCCTGAATGGCCTTGGAGCTGGAATGGTTGAACCATGGACTGGATGAAGGTCATGGTTCCATCCGTTGCCAAATCCACTCCCAGATATCTAAAACACTTCACCTCCTCCAGTTTTTCTCAATTCAAACTTACCTCCCAATTGACTTGTCCCTCAACCCTACTAAACCTGATAACCTTGCTCTTATTCACATTCACTCTAAGCTTTCTTCTTTCACACACTTTACCAAACTCAGTCACCAACTTCTGCAGTTTCTCACCCGAATCAGCAAACAAAAACTGACTTCCCAAACCCTCTCATCCATAACAGACTACATACTTGCCCCTCTCTCCAAAACTCTTGCATTCACCTCCCTAACTACCCCATCCATAAAAAAAATTAAACCACCATGGAGACATAGCCCACCCCTGCCGCAAACTGACATTCACTGGGAACCAATCACATTTCTCTCTTCCTACTCCTACATATGCCTTACATCCTCAATAAAACTTTTCTATGCTTCTAGCAACTTACCTCCCACACCATATACTCTTAATACCTTCCACAGAGCATCTCTATCAGCTCTATCATAATGCCTTCTTCAGATCCAAAAATGCTACATACAAATCCATCTGTTTTTCTGAGTATTTCTCACATATATTCTTCACAGCAAAGACCTGATCCACACATCCTCTAACCCTTCTGAAACCACACTGCTCTTCCCCAATCTGATGCTCTGTACAAGCCTTGACCCTCTCAATCAATACCCTCCCATATAATTTCCCACGAATACTCACCAAACTTACACCTCTGTAATTTGAACACTCACCTTTATCCCCTTATCCTTTTTTGCTATGGCACTATGCATGCACTCCACCAATCCTCAGGCACTTCATCATGAACCATACATGCATTGAATATCCTCACCAACCAGTCAACAACACAATCACCCCCTTTTTAATAAATTCCACGACAATACCATCCAAACCCATCGCCTTGCCGGCTTTCATCTTCCATAAAGCTTTTACTACCTCTTCTCTGTTTACCGTCTTTCATCTTCCACAAAGCTTTTACTACCTCTTCTCTGTTTACCAAGTCATTCTCCCTGATCCTCTCACTTCGCACACCACCTCGACCAAAACACCCTATATCTGCCACTTTTTCATCAAACACATTCAACAAACATTAAAAAAACTCACTCCATCTCCCTCTCACTTCACCACTACTTGTTATTACCTTCCCATTTGCCCCCTTCACTGATGTTCCCATTTGTTCTCTTGTCTTACACACTTTATTTACCTCCTTCCAAAACATCTTTTTACTCTCCCTAAAATTTAACGATACTCTCTCCCCAAATCTCATCTGCCCTCTTTTTCACCTCTTACACCTTTCTCTTGACATCTTGCCTCTTTCTTTTATACATCTCCCAGGCATTGGCACTATTTCCCTGCAAAAAACGTCTAAATGCTTCTCTCTTCTCTTTCACTAACAATCTTACTTCTTTATCCCACCACTCCCTACCCTTTCTAATCTGCCCACCTCCCACCTTTCTCATGCCACATGCATACATATACATATACACATGTGTTCATAGTCATGCTCTCCTTTATCCATTTCCAGTACCATCCCACCCCCTCGAAACAGCATTGCCACCCCCTGCATCAGCAAGGTTGTGCCAGGAAACATACAAAGAAAAGTCACATCCATACACAAGCAGCCAATGAACTCTCCATCCACACACACCTCAATGCAACCAGGAACTTTGCCCTGTCTCCTGCCTAACGATTCACTTAGCTCCCACAGATCCATCTATTTTTAGGTACCTAAAACACTTCACTTCCATCAGGCTCTTTTCATTCAAACTCACACTCAAACAAAACAGTCTTGCCCCCTGCTAAACCTCATAAATTTTCTTCTTTTATTCATGGTAGTTCTCAACTTCCCCTTTCAACTTGACCTTTACCATCACTTTCTGCAACTTCCCTCTTTAATCCTTCACCAAAGCTGTGTCTTCTGCAAACTCCAAGTGACTCACCTCCAAGATCCCAAAACCACCAGTATGATGTTGATCCTGCACCTTTTCATGACCCTTACATTTACCTCCCTCATAAACCCATCCATAAACAGATTAAAAAGTCATGGTGACATCACATAACCACGATGCAGATACATCCAATCTTGGAACCACTGATCCTCCTCCTTTCTTACATGCACATTTGCCTAACTATTCCAGTAAAACCACCTCATTACATATAGTAACTATCCTCCCACACCATGAATTTGTAGAACATTCCATAAAGCATCTTTCTAAACCCTATCATCTGCTTTCTTCAGGTTCAGGAGGGAAACTAAACGAAAATCAGAAGCAAGTTTTAGAGGTTAAGGAAACCATGAACCAGAGGGCATCAAAGCTGAGAGACTCAAGATCCATAAGGTATGTAACTTGTGTTTTGTACTGCAGTAGACAAACACAACCTGAACAGCAGAAAGTGACTGAGATTTGATACTAAAGAGGGAAGGAAGCCTTGGATGGTTAGATTTCAAAGAGAAGATCTGGAGGAAATAGAGACAGAGTAATTAACAAATTGACTGTTGCAGAAGGGGAGAGAAAAACAGCAGAATCTAAGAGTAGTGTTGGTAGAAGTTTGGGTGGCACCAATCCAATGCAGCTCCATATAAGCAAAATTATCCAACATTTAAAAATTAGCACCCAGAGTCCTACAAGTTATTTTGGAAGGAACACAAAAGCCACTGTAGTGCTGCTAGGTTCAGGGATGGAGCCAATATTTTAGTACGTGAGCCCTCCCTTTTACTGGCAGCAGGATCAAACATCTATGAGATATGCAGGTGGTCCTCTGGTGGGTCAATACTCCACTATCTGAGCCCTTCTTCTCTATGATAGCTATGTTAAACAACTCAAAAAGCCATCCATAATCAACCTACACTAAACATCATCCCCTTGTTCAGGGAATGCTAATAGGTAGAAATACAAAGACTTGAAGACAGATTTCTCATAGTAGATGACCCTGATATCAGATGCAAAGTTTGTCTGGAGGTTTCAATTAACTGTCAATATCAACAGAACTCTGAGGTTAAGAAAGCATATATCTTAAGGCTTATCCTTACCTGAAATACTCGAATACCTAGAAATGTATTAAGGTTATTCTGAGTACACCAAGTGCACATTTATCATTCTCAAGTGGCAGGTCCTGGCAAACCTTAGGATACCACTGGGAAGCAGATCCTGGCAGACGTAAGTAACCCTGTTACCCTAAGGGGGCAAGTCCTGGCAGACCTTGAGACCCCTGACACCTCGGGTTCAGATCCTAATAAACCTAAGGAGCCCTAACATCCAGAGGGAAGAGGTCCAGACAGACCTACAGGCCCCTTGGAAAGCAGGTCCTGGCAGATGTTGACACCTCAGGAGATCAGGTCCTGGCAGATTTACACATTATTGATGCCCAGATTACAGACCCTAGCAGATCTAGAGATCCCTAACACCAGAGGTAGGCAGATCCTGGCAAATCTAGGTATCCTTGACACCTTACAAAGCAGGTCCTGCAGAATGATAAACCCATGATACTTGAGAATGTCACATCCTTAAAGTCCTAAGGATCCCCAACATCAGAGGAGGCAGGTCCTAACAAACCAAGGGACTACTAAAACTTGGAGGGGACAAGTTTTAGCACAACTTGGGACTCTTAACACCAAAGGAGGCAGGTTCTAGCAAACCAAAGGACCCCTGGATGTTGGGCAAATTCTAGCCTACCATGAGACCACTGACACCTTGGGAAGGAGTACATCCTAGCAGACACACAGACCCTCAATACTTGCACATGGGGAGAGAGAAGGATGGGGAAGGTGTGATGTGAAGCAAGGTGTAGGGCTGAGGTTGGTGAGGGTTGGAAGAGGTGGGGTTTAGAGTCGAGAATGGGGAGGGCTGGACATGTCCCCCAGTCACCAAGGATCAGACCCATGGCATGTGGAGATTGGCCACAAGAGGATTGATTATTATGGTACCTTCTTTATGTGTACTGCACAGTTATGTAATTCTCCTTCTTTTTTATTCTTTTCCTTTTCCTATAAACCTTTTAAGAGTTAGGTCTACAAACACCTACAGAGCTATGATTTAATTCCTTTTATTCTTTGTCTCATACTGTACTCTCTTTTTTCTTTTCACCCAACATACCCATGATTGGGGTATGTATACCTGTGCCACATTGGTCACCATGAAATAAGTGTGTTGGGGTAAGGTTTAGAGTGAAGGACAGTGAAAGTAGTGTGTAAAGGGCATTAGGTTTAGGATGGAGGATAAAGAGGGTAGGGTGTGGTGGTGGTGAAGTTTAGGGTCTTCATAATCAGTCCTCACCAAACTCTCAGTCTGATCTTCCAGTATGTATCCCTCTCAACCCAAAAATAATTTTCTCAGTTTTCCATGTATTTCTAAATCTAAAGTGCTCTTCAGTGTCTGCCTACATTACCTAGCTTTGACATTAGTTCAAGACCTGCATACTGTCTCTTCTTCCATACTGCCCAGTCCCTTTTCAGCATCCCAGTACTAAGTCTGTTCTATTTCCTTTCAATATCCTGCAAATCCTTTTCTATCTTCCCTTAAAAGTGTTCCTTAAAATCTTCTTTCACTCACTCCACTACATTCATAAATCTAAAACTAATAAGCTTCATATCTAATTCACTAAGGTGTAGAGTATGAATCCTTCACATCAAAATTTCCTGACTGATCCCTTTTTTAGTGTTCTCTCATCTTTCAAAAAACACTACCTAAGAGCTGGGAATCATCAGATTTGAAAATTCTTTGCAAAACAATCCTCATTCTAATGCTGATAAACCATCTTTTATTTTACTATCTACTGTGTTACAAATCAAATTGTCTCAAGTCTGCCATCGGTAACATGTATATAAGGTCACAAGAGCTTGAAAAATGTCATAAACAAGATATATTCCATATCCAATTTCAACAGAATACTTTTCATGAACTTGTTCCTCCCACTCATACCCTACCCTTAAACAAAACTGCAGAGACTGAATCTTCTACAACACTTACATTTATGAAATCTATTCCCACAATTATTTCTGTCTACACTGGGGAAATACACATTTCATTAATAGTTCAAATGTTTCTCTTCAGTTACTTCCACTGATCAAATTATCATTATATCACATTCAACCTGAGGACTCATTCTGCTGAGCTCCTGTAGCTTTGAGGCTGCACTAAAATCAGAAGTAGAAAAATGATGGAATCCTTAAGAGCAAGAAGTTTCTCATCATATGCATGCAAGTGCATATCCCATTGCCAGCAATCTACCTACATCTCATTAATGCTGTTCCCATTTACTTGGGGTGGATATCTAAAATGAATAATTTCATACCTACTGCTCTATTCCATTAAAAAATTTCCCATTACACTTCATTCCTCTCACACAAACCACGTGTATCTAGTGTAACAGTTCCATAAAGCATTAAAAATTTCTGTTACATTCATCACTTATTCCTTTCAAATTCCATATTCATATTAATTTATACCACCTGCTGAAAGCACTTGCAGGCATGCAGCTTTTGTACAACACGTGCAAATTATGTGGGAAACTACAAACCTAACCCTTATTGATTCCATCAACAATGCATTAAGTGGAATAAACACATAAAAGATTCTGACCGATCAAATTAGGGAATATTTACTACACACTGTACAAGCAATCACCGTGTCCAACTAACCAACTAGTTCCTTATTCCTGACAAAGCAGCGAAACTCATGAGCTGGATTGATCTCCATCCATCTACGTAAAACAAGGTAGTAGTCAAGGCGTGTATCTGCCTCATTCACATCATCACAGTCCTAAAAAAAATGTGATTATTATAAATACCAATCACAAAATTAATCAAATACAAATAGCCCGTATTCATAAAGATATGTTTTGCCATACACTTATTGGCCCTCACTAAGCTCTTGAGGAGGCAATTATTTACTGTCACACAGTCACAGACCTGCGCATAGAAATATCTTTGCAAGGAGGTAAGTTAGAGCATCACAAATGCCTACAGCATCTAATCCTTACCAAAATAATCTGAGCATTTCTGACAGGATTCAGATTATTATTAAGCAATGCAGGTCATCAAATACTTCAATAAAGTATGTACATGTGGACATACAAAAAGGTTGATATAATTCATCTCAACAAATATAGTCAAAATCCAATGCAAAAGAACTAAGCTACAGATCTGAAACTACAATGTGGAACAAAAGAATGAATGTATGTAGAGTGCAATCAAATTCCAACCTCTAACTTAAGGTTAGAAAAGACTAAGTTTACCTTGTAAGGTTAAAATATATGATGAATCAAGTCCAGCCAAATAGCAGAGATCCCAATGAAGTAACACATATAGGGCAATATTTAGAAGCACAACTTCGTTTTGATTTCAAATTACACTGAAGATAAAACGTACCTTGAAGATAAAAAAGCTTGAATTTAATTCCCATCAAATTCAATAAGATTTAGCAGAGCAGATTACAGAAAAAATTGGAATATGAAGTTCAGGATTTAGTCAAGTCATATGCATGTAGAGAACAGTATATCAATTCAGCTCCAATTTGATACTTAAATTCAATAAAATGAGTATCATTATATATATACATAATCAAAATTAAGCATGACCTAGTACAGCTGGTTACTGTAAAGTACACTGTGGGTTATATGTGGAAAGACACACAGTTATCTCTGCTTTTTCCATCATCAAAGCAGAACTACATACCAGTAAAATGTTCATCTACAAAGCCTTATGTAAGCCCATCAAGTAACGCATTGTAGCCTCCAATCATATTGGTAAAGGTACAACCAAATTATTACTCAGATATAGGCAACATTTATTATTGTCTTTTATTATACTTGATCGCCATTTCCTGCATCAGCAAGGTAGCGCCAGGAAACAGACAAAGAAAGGCCCATCTACTCATATACACATAAATATACATAAATGCCCATAGATGCACATATACATACTTATACATCTACATACGCAGGTAACATATCTATGCAAATTCACAAACATACAGATCTTAGTGGGGGTACATGAGAGAGCATGTCTCTATCTGTCTCTCAATATCAACATCATTCCCAAATTACATAGAGTGGATCAAGTACACACAGCCTCTGAAAATCACACATAAAACCTAAACCAAGCCCAGTGTGCTGAAGAAAATGACAGCAAGACAGGAGATCCCAATCTGCACTGCCTTGATGTGCAGTTTTGCAATTATATTTGAGAATTACTGTAGAGACTTGAAGAAAGACACAAAAGAGCTTTCTTTGCAACAGATTTTCAAAAAAATCATATTTTTGGCATATAAAATATTGCTTTCCTTTAATAATATGATATATCAGGATACTTTATGTATGTTTTACTCATCATGCATTTTGCACCAAGATAATATTTGCAAAAACATTTCGATTTAAATCCCATACACTGGCAGTCAGCTTGAAAACAAAAAGGCATGTGGTTTAATGCACACTCTCACCAATCATCTTCAATTTTACCCATTACTGGATATTTCCCACCTCTAAAGTAAGTGTAGCATTTCACTATTTCTGCAGAAATTGTCACATTCTGTCATAATGGACAGAATTTTTCGTCAAACCAAATCACAAGGGATCAATAATGGATGTACACACTATGTCAAATGTGGCTCCCTAAATCCAATACACCATTCTTTATCTAATTAGAAAAAACTGCCATTAATTGGTACTTAATGATGCAAGATTTGCAGTTAGATGTTTCTCTTCATCATTTAATTACCTTACTCACAAACTATTAACAATATAGATGTTAAGAGAAAAATGGAGAGAATGGGAGATGGAATGACTATTAAATACAGGAACGCCAGGAAGCATGGGAATGCACGCACCCATGGCAATTTAGTCCAAGTTAAACATAGTAATACAGTAATTTCATATCTTTACTTTCACTAATCTCTTCTGTATTTCCTTGGGGTGGGAGAGAAAGAATTCTACCTCTGTATTCCCTGTGTGTTGAAAAGCAATTAAAGGGGACAGGAGCAGGGGCTGGAAATCCTTCCATTCTTCTTTATCAATTTCTGAAAAAGGAACAGAAGAAGCCAAGCAGGGGGTGCTCATCATCCTCGAAGACTCAGGCTGGGATGTTCAAATGAGTGTTGATGTAACCAAGATGAGAAGAGAGGAGAGATAGGTAGTATGTTTGAGGAAAGAAACCTGGATGTTCTGGCTCTGAATGAAACAAAGCTCAAGGGTAAACGGGAAGAACAGTTTGGAAATGTCTTAGAAGTAAAGTTAGGGGTTGATGAGAGGACAAGAGCTATGGTAGGAGTAGCAATAATCCCAAAGCAGTTGTGGGAGTGTGTGATAAGAGTGTAAGGAAGTAAATTCTAGATTGATGTCAGTAAAACTAAAAGTGGATGGTGAGAGATGGATGATTATTAGTGCTTATGCACCTGGCCCTGAGAAGAAAGATCATGAGAGGCAAGTGCTTTGGGAGCAGCTGAGTGAGTGTGTCAGCAGTTTTGATTTAAGAGACCAGGTGTTAGTGATGGGTGATTTAAATGCAAAGGTGAGTAATGTGGTAATTGAGGGTATATTTGGGAAGCATGGGTTATTCAGTGTTATGAATGGAAATACTGAACAGTTTGTAGATTAGTGAGCTGAAAAAGGAGTGGTGATTGGTTTAAAAAGAGGGATATACACAAGTATACATGTTTAAGCAGGTAAGATAGTCAGCAGATATTACTGGATTACATATCAAATATCCCTGGGGATAAGGGAGAAAGAACACTTCCCATGTATTCCCTGTGTGTCGTAGAAGGCGACTAAAAGGGGTGGGGGCAGGGGGCTGGAAATCCTCCCCTCTTGATTTTAATTTTCCAAAAGAAGGAACAGAGAAGGGGGCCAAGAGAGGATATTCCCTCAAAGGCTCAGTCCTCTGTTCTTAAGGCTACCTTGCTAATGCGGGAAATGGCGAATGGTGTGAAAAAAAATTAAATGAAAGCCATGCAAAAGTTAGATTTTTGGAGGTAAATGTGCTGAGTGGGGCAGCTGCTGGGATGTCTGATCACTATCTTGTGGAGGTGAGGGTAAAGATTTGTAGACGGGTCAGAGATTCAAGATGTGTAAGGATATGGGAGTTGAGTAGGGACTCAAAGACTTTGGAAATGATAGATGTCAAAGCAACAGGATGGTAGTTATGGTAGGTTGGAACAATCACACTTCATAGGATGGGATGTTATTGATGGCAACAGACTTGGGCTGGAATGTCATTGATAGTCTTGGACTTGGGTTGGAATATTATTGCTGGTGATAGTACTGACGTGCTGTCAATGGATTGAACCAGGGCATGTGAAGCGTCTGGGATAAACCATGGAAAGTTCTGTCGGGGCCTGGATGTGGAAAGGGAGCTGTGGTTTCGGTGCATTATTACATGACAGCTAGAGACTGAGTGTGAACGAAAGTGGCCTTTGTTGTCTTTTCCTAGCGCTATCTTACGCACATTTGGGGGGAGGGGGTTGTTATTTTCATGTGTGGCGGGGTGGCGATGGGAATGAATAAAGGCAGACAGTATGAATTATGTACATGTGTATATATGTATATGTCTGTGTGTGTATATATATATGTATACGTTGAGATGTATAGGTATGTATATTTGCGTGTGTGGACGTGTATGTATATACATGTGTATGCGGGTGGGTTGGGCCTTTCTTTCGTCTGTTTCCTTGTGCTACCTCGCTAACGCGGGAGACAGCGACAAAGCAAAATAAATAAATAAATAGTACTGATTAATGATGGACTTTAGCTGGAGTGTTATTGATGATGATGGACTCAGGCTGACAGGTTGTTGATGGTGGTGCAAAGGTGAGAAATGTGGTAGCTGAGGGTAGATCTGGGATGCATGGGGTATTCAGTGTTATGAGTAAAAATACTGAACAGTTTGTATAACTGTGTGCCGAAAATGCAGTTGTGATTGGGAATACTTGGTTTAAAAAGAGGGTTATACATAATTATACATATGTGAGAAGGAAAGATGGTCAGCAGGCATTACTGGATTACACATTAATTGATAGCCATGCAAGATATACTTCTGGATGTAAATGTGCTGAGTGGGGTAGCTTGTGGTATCTCTGATCACTATCTTATGGAGGCTGGGATGAAGATTTGTAGTGGGTCAGAGATTCAAGATGTGTAAGGATATGGGGTTTGAGGAGGGATTCAAAAACTCTGGAGGTAATAGATGTCAAAGCAACAGGACAATAGTTAGGGGGGCAGAACAATCACCCTATGGGATGTATCAACACATGCTTTAAATATGAAGGAAAAATTTTGGTTCTTAAACTGAAATGGAACAGATGAACAGGCACAGGTGCAAGTTCAGAGGCACGCTCTTTCAGTACATGGGGATGGATGCCATCAGGACCATAAGCCTTGCTTGTGTTCATAGGGAAAAGTGCTTTTCATACAGGCTGAAAAGAGATTGCAAGGGGGAGTATAGGATTAGTAATAAGAGCATCAGGGGGTGATGGAATGTTGATCATCCAAGGCAGAGTTAGATGAGAATCAGGAATCAATTGAGAGTAGCTTGATCTATGGGAGAGATAACTACAGTACAGCAAAGGAAATGTAGAGCAACCGCTGTCAGCATTATCCTTAGCTACAGACTAGGAAGACCCATCAGTGTATAACAAGGGGAGGTTATCTCACTTCCTTTACATAAAAGAACACTTTCTTACAGACAACATACTTGCAATTATGGGCAATGATAAAAGCTGAATGAGATGCAGAGGAAGGAGAGTTTTTATAAACCTGATATGCCAGATCACTTCCCTAAATGGCCTCAGAACAGGAGAGGTGGAACCATGGATTGGAAGAAGAGGTCCTCCTGGAGGAAGAGCATATAAATACTTCCATTTTTTGAACAATAACTTCTACTATGTGTTTGGCGGAGACAGAAGCATAACCACATAATGGAGTAATTTACCCAAGGAAAGTTAGAAAAGAGTTTTCATATTTTATTCCAGTCAGTTGAGGGGCTGTTAGAATAAATATATTTATGGCAGTGTGATCAGATGGATCAATTACAGAGAGACTGTATAGCTGCAACAGGATGGATTTGAGGTGAAAAACAGTTCCAGAATATTAGGAGAGTAGTCATGGTGGTCAGGAATATGGGTAGGGTGGGAGATAATTTGCTCTAGATTAATGATATGGAGAACATGAGGGCTTCAATCCCCCCCCCCCCCCCCATCATACATATGGGAAGAAATCAACCATTCCATGTGGTGAACATTAAAATCCCTACAGTGGAGGATCTCAGCCTGCAGGTGACAGGATACCACAGTCTCGTGGCAGGAGTCTACACAGTTGAAGAAAGATATAAAATTTGTAGACTTAGGAGAGCAACTGAAAAAACACAGGAAAACTGTGGTAGTTGGGAGACACATCTAACCCAGCTAACTTCAAAGTTTGGAGATTCAAGGTCCTTGAGGCATGCAAGAGGTGTGTTGATGTTGGAATAAGCACAAACACCACCCTTTGAACCAGAATCATGAGTGATTTACAATGCCCCAACTTGCAACTGGGCTTCCTGGAATGTAACTGTTATAAATCAGGGACTCCTAGTAAGACAGAAAACTACAAAAATCTGCTAAAACTAAAAAATAACGAGACCACATTATACAGACACAAAGGATAATCATCTACAATAGCTACTAAAGATACATAAATACGATGCCACATTATGGCTGAATTGGAATGGCAGAGTTATTCACTATAATTTGTGAGGCGTATTTCCAGTCCAAGCATTTACAGATATCTTCAACCACTCCTGGCTACAATAGCATGCAAGGTAAAATGCATACATTAAGTTTTCTTCTGAAGTCATGTGGAAATACTTATCCTCTTTTTTCAAACAGGACAGTACTATGAAACCATGAACAACTTACTAAAGGTACACCACCAATTTTCCAGCAACTGATGGTTTGGCACCTCCTTTGGTCTGGTCAAAAGTACATGAGGGAACTTGAAATTACCACAGCCGCCAGACTAGTTTACTGGGCAGCCACAGATGGCATTATGTGTAGGGTGTGCTTCTTTACATTCTTTACACTGCACTTGTTGGTGGTGATACTGCAATTTTGTGAGATTCTTAGCTTATTTTGCTTAAATTCAACCCTAGCTATGGCCTCTAAGACATATGAGAGTGTCAGTCGTAGTGTCAAACGTAAACACCAGTCCATTATCGATCCAAGATAAAGTAGAACCATGGTGTTTCGGTGCGTAAGTTGTGTGACATCTACAGTATTGGTTAATCAGCTGTTTATGTAAGTAAAGGGAGAAAATATTGAAATTCTATTCTGACAGCGATTCCACGAAGCAAATGACGATCAGAAAAACTAAGAGAGATCAAGTGATGATGGAATGGTTTTGACAGCATCGGAGTGATGGAGTGGACTTGTCAGGTAGCATGATAATGGACCAGGCTAAGTTGTTCCATAAAGAACTTAAATTAAAACATGAGCGTGACTATAGTGAAGGATGGATCCAAAGATTCAAGAAGTGTCATGGAATTTCCATGAATAAAGTGTGCTGAGAAAAGCAGTCTACAAACCATGAAGGAGCTGCCGAGTATGTGGGCGAATTTGTAAAACTTGTAGCTGATGTGCAGCTCAGTTCTAAGCAGGTGTATAATGTATTACAATTATATATTTAATTTACATTTAATATTTGTTTACTGTAAATTTCAGATAGTCCATGGTATACCTTAGACACATGGGAGATGTATAATTTGTGAGTTAGAGGTGTGTTTATGAATCATTGTTACGTGACATGGTTGGTCCGGCAAAATGGTTAATTCGGCAAGGCTTTGGAACCAAGAGTGCCAGAAAATCAGTGGTGTACCTGTAATATATTGTCAGAACAAAATCTAAACGATAAAAAGTTTCTGCTTTCACAAATGATATGTCAAACCTTGAATGGGGAAGTGAGGTCATGGGTGACAAAAGTGCTACTCTTCAGAAGGAGGTAAACATCCCCGGGAGTGCAACATCGGAGAGAATTGTTGAGGGCAATCCATGAAGCATCCTGAAACAATCATTATTACATTGTGACATGCTTAGTTTTGAAATCATTCCTACACACATGAAAGGGAAGTTTCTTTCACAAGAGATTATTTTTCTCTGTTAGCAATACTTTCCAATGGTGCCTACTAGTCCATCAAAATGGAGAATACAAACATAAATCAAAAGAAAACAGCACAAACAAGCCAAGGAATATGAGGAAACATGCATTCAACCCCTTACAGTACTTCTAAGCTTTGAGTCAATGATTTTCACAGGCAGCAAAGTCATGAAAAATTTATCACTCAGACAAGCAACCAGATTCTCTCTTGCTTAGAAAAGAGGGAAGTAGGGCCACAAGAAAGAAAATTCCTATCTGCGAAGAGAGGCAATGCATGTTTTCAATGCTCACTCTCTGGTCATGTCTAACAGAGCAAGCATGATAAAGTGGGAAGGGAAATGGCAATTAGACTAGCGACTTGCACTTGGTAAGAAATATATATGATATACGGATGTGTTGGAAATTAAATGCTTGAGGACAACATTTGGTGTGAGGTGGTTTAATCGTGTGACTCTCTCTTTCGACACATTTTTCAGTGCTCCTAAAACCTTTGCCCCCTTCCCCACCCTATGACTCCATTCGCAGTAATGTTCACACCCAGATAACTAAAACACTTCAATTCCTCCAATTTTTTTCCATTTTTTTCCATTCAAATGCACTCGTCCCTTAATCCTGCTGAACCTAATAACCTTGCTTTTATTCACATTTACCTTAGCTTTCTCCTTTCAAACACTCTTCCAAACTCAGTCATAAACTTCTGCAGTTTCACATTTGAATCTGCCAACGGTGCTTTTTCATCAGCAAACAACAACTGACACTTCTCAGGCCATCTCATCCTTCACAGACTGCATTTCACCCCTTTCTCCAAGACTCTTGAATTTTCCTCAATCATCAACCCATCCATAAACAAACTGGACAACCATGGTGACATCAAACAACCTACCACAGACCAACTCTCACTTGGAACCATTCACTCTCCTCTCTTCTACTTGTCCACCAGCCTTACACCTTTGATAAAACTTACTGCCTCTAGCAGCTTTTTTTTCCCATACCGTATATTCTTAAGACTTTCCACAAAGCATCTCTATCAACCCTATCATATGCCTTCTCAGTTCCATAAGCACAACAAACAAATCCATCTGTTTTTCTAAATATTTCTCACATTCTTTAAAGCAAACACCTGATCCACACATCCTCAACCACTTCTGAAACTACACAGCTCCTTGCCACTCTGATGCTCTGTACATGCCTTCATCCTCTCAATCAATACCCTTCCATACAACTTTCCAGGTGTATGCCTCAGTAGTTTGAACACTCACCTTTATCCACTATTCATGTGTTCTCCCAATCCTCAGGCACTTCACCATGATCCTTACATACATTGAAAATCGTTAACAACCAATCAACAATAGAGCCACCCCCTTTCTTAATAAATTCAACTGCAATACCATTTAATCCAGCAGCCTTGCCACATTTCGTCTTCACCAAACCACTCTCCATGCTTCTCACTTGCATGCCACCTCTGCCCAAAACACCCTACATCTGCCATATCATCAAATACATTAAACAGTTCTTCAAAATAACCACTCCATCTCCTCCTCACTTCATCACTACCTGATATCACTTCCCCTTTAGCCCCTTTCACCAGTGTTCCCATTTGTTGTTTTGTCTTTTCCACTTTTTGTCTCCTTCCAAAACATTTTCTTATCCTCCCTAGAGTTTACTGGTACTCACTCACCCCTTTTTTCAACCCCTGCACCTTCCTCTTAGCCTCCTGCTGCTTTCTCTTATACATCCCCCTAGTCATTAGCACTCCTTCCCTGTACGTACCACCCAAATGCCTCTCTTTTCTCTTTCATAAGAACCTTTACTCCTTCATCCAACCAGTCACTACCCTTTCTAATCTGCCCAACTCTCTACAAGAGGAAGATGCAGGGGAGAACAAAATGGAGATGGAAGGATCAAGTGAAGGAGATTTTGAGCGATCTGAACATACAGTAGGGTGAAAGGCGTGCATGGGACGGAGTGAATTGGAACGATGTGATGGACTGGGGTCTAAGTGCTGTCAATGGCCTGAACCAGGGAATATGTAGCATCCAGGGTAAACCATGGAGGGGTCCACAGGGCATAGATGTACACAGGTAGCTATGGTTTAAGTGCATTACACAACATGACAGCTAGAGAATGGATGTGAGCAGATGTGGCCTTTCTTCATTTGTTCCTGGCACTGCATAATGAGCCAGCACTTTAGTGGTTGTCAAGTTGCATTCCTCTGACCCAGGTAGCTGTCTTTTCTTTCTGCCTCACCAACATGTGAACTACTAGCATTCTGTCCACAAACATATAATCTCTCCTTGTCATACACAACACTTGTTAGCACTTAACTCACACTGCTTATTCTTTGTAATTCTAGATTTTCCTGTGGTGATCACTGTGTGCTAGCCCTGCCTTTTGGCAAAATGGTAGGAACAATAGACAGAAGAAGTAGGGAACACCAAGGCAGGTGCATTAGGTAGAAACGTTAGGTAGAAGTGGTATGTAGGGATATTAAACAAAAGCATTATGTAGACGTAGTCAGTAAGAGCATTTGGTAGAAGCCTCAGTAAACACTGTGCTAGAGTTGCCCTCTGCCAGTGGCCTGTTAAGTGTAAGACACTAAAGGCTAAGAAGCAGAATTGTAGTTCAATAGTTATGGATATTCATTGAGGGAGTTCCAGGTGAGAACACGCATCAGAGATATGACAGATATACAGACTGATATATATCACAAGCAAAATAAAGATAAACCTTTACTATTAAACTATTGAAGTTACCAGTGGGTATGGTTACTCTCCTTTATCACTTGTATTTTGGTATATCTACCTTTTTCATTCTTAAAAATTCAACATCATTTCTGAGTTATGTTTTTTCTTTTCATCTGATATCAAGATTACAGAAAAAATATTTAAAATCTTTACTAGCAAGTACACTTTCATAAATTTTCATTTTACCTTTGGTGAGCTCCAGTTAAGTTTTGGGAAGACACTTCCTCCTAGCTTCTTGATGGCCTCCTTTAACTTGTTATTGTACTCTTCAAACTTTGGACCCTATAACCAGGATTAAAGAAAAATGAGTATTTGTTATGGTACATACAAAGCACTTGTAATAAACCTGACATGCATCATATAAAAGCTGAAACTGCATGAATAAGTTTTACTTTACATTAAGAGGAGTTACTAACTTCCACAACACAGCCTGATGTCTCACAATGATCCCAGTCATCTTCTTCCTCTTCTTCTTCATTCCTCTTATATGTTGGCTCTGGCTGTGAACCTTCAGGAAGAACAAGGGTTCCATTATCTTGCATGTAGGCCAACACCTCCGGAGTCATGGGCAATACAATGCTGAGGAATAAGGGAATCACAATATTTTTACATTATCATAATATCATTGGAAATTATTCAAGTTGGCTGTTACTTGAAATGATTTCCAATATGTTTTAGAATGCTACTCATCCATCAGTTAATACACATTAGCTCAAGAACTTTTTCTGATGCTAAGGTCGTGGCATGTCTACTTCTTAATCACAAAATAATCATAAAGATATGATACAAAAAGTACAGTACACGTAAATACCTGCAGACACTTTCTCAAATGTCCAAATTCTTATCAATATAAATAATATTTGCACAGAGTAAAAAAGTAACATGGAAAACTAAAAGTGTGTAAGGAACTTATTCTTCTTGAATAGTTCTGACAGTCTTCTTCAACTGAGTAATGATAAATCCTAATAGGTACATATGCTTCTTTACAAAACTGGTGGATCAAGGAACTGGAGGTTGAGTGGAGTTGCTTTCAGACTGGTGCATTACTGGCACTTGACTACTGTAAACTGGCTAATCAAAGAGCACCATATCTATGATTGCTCTCTCTATTCTACAGATATCATTTTGGATACTGTTTTCACAAGCTGTCTGCATGTATCCTCACCCAAGGCTTTCAACTGAGATATGTTTCTGGCTGTTGCTAACACCTATTTCTGTATGAAAAGTGGCCATTCAAGGACTGACCATCATGATACCTCCTTCTTTCCCCCAAACAGCTATGCTGTGAAATTTTCTTCCACCTTTCATTATTCCCTCTTCCTATAATCTTTCTACCTTAAAGAGTCAGGGTTACAAACATCTGCAGACATTTGATTAATTTCTATATTTTTCTCTCATTTCATTCTTACCACCAAAGATGGCCTTTAACTAGGACATGTTTTTCCACAGCTACATCGGTCACTTTAAAAAACTGTGGCAGGGCAGTATCAAAAACATTAATGCATGTAAATGTTGTTCAAGGTGTTTTATAGACCATCATGGTGTCATAAACTGAAAAGACTTTTGACAAATGTCTAGAGCTGATGAAAGAATGTACTGTGAAATAGTATGCTAACTAATTTTGAGAAAATAATGCTTATTATTTGCCTTTACAGTAATCAACATTTCATGATGCAATCTTCAAGAAAATGGTACAAATGCTGCAGGTGTGTGAAGCCTTAAGAAACAACCACCTTTCATGGGTCAACAGGGTTTGAAGAAGAGAGATGGTGAGTGAAAAATTGAAGTATTTCATAACCATGTGTTTATGAACTCAATGTTTAGTGTAAAGTCCAAATAAGAATGTGATTTTTCTAACATTAATTATTTATTCATTTTTATTATACTTGATCACCATCTCCCACATCAGCAATTTAGCACCAGGAAACAGATGAAGCATGGCCCATTCACTCATATACACATATATAAACATAAATGCTCAATGGAGAAAAACTGGAGGAAGTAAAGTGTTTTAGATATCTGGGAGTGAACGTAGCAGCAAATGGAACCATGGAAGCGGAAGTGACTCACAGGGTGGGGAAGGGGGCGAAGGTTCTGGGAGCATTGAAGAATGTGTGGAAGGCAAGAACATTATCTTGGAGAGCAAAAATGGGTATGTATGATGGAATAGTGGTTCCAACTATGTTATATGGTTGCAAGACATGGGCTATAGATAGGGTCATGCAGAGGAGGGTGGATGTGGTGGAAATGAAATGTTTGAGGACAATATGTGGTGTGAGGTGGTTTAACCGAGTAAGTAATGAAAAGGTAAGAGAGATGTATGGTAATAAAAAGAGTGTGGTTGAGAGAGCAGAAGAAGGTGTGTTGAAATGGTTTGGACACATGGAGAGAATGAGTGAGGAAAGATTCACAAAGAGGATATGTGTGTCAGAGGTGGAGGAAAGGAGAAGCGGGAGACCAAATTGGAGGTGGAAGGTTGGAGTGAAAAAGATTTTGAGTGGCTGGGGCCTGAACATAAAGGAAGGTAAAAGGCATGCAAGGAATAGAGTGAATTGGAACGATGTGGTATACTGGGGTCAATGTGCTGTCAATGAATTGAACCAGGGAATGTGAAGCATCTGGGGTGAACCATGGAAAGGTCTGTGGAGCCTGGATGTGGAAAAGGAGAAGTGGTTTTGGTGCATTACATATGACAGCTAGAGACTGAGAGTGAACGAATGTGGCCTTTTTCTTTTGTCTTTTCCTGCCGCTAACTTGCTGGAAGTGTGTGTGTGTGTCTGTGTGTGAGAGCTATTTCATGTGTGGCGGGGTAGCGACGGGAATAGATGAAGGCAGCAAGTATGAATATATATGCATGTGTATATGTGTACATGTCTGTGTATGTATATGTATGTATATGTTGAAATGTATATGTATGTGTATGGGCATTTATGTATGTATATGTGGGTGGGGTTGGGCCATTCCTCGTCTGTTTTCCAGTGCTACCTCACTGACGTGGGGACGGTGATCAAGTATAATAACTAAAAAGTGCTCATACATGCACATATACATGTCAAAATATACATACATATACACAGACATATTCACATATAAATATGTGCATATTCATACTTTTGCTTGCCTTCATCTATTCCTGGTGCTACCCTGCCCAACAGAAGACAGCATCACTATCCCCTGCTTCAGCAAGGTAGCGCCACGAAAGCAGACAAAAAAGGTCACATTCGTCCACACTCAATCTCTAACTGTAATGTGTAATGCACTGAAACCACAGCTCGTATCCACATCCAGGCCTCACAGAACTTTTCATGGTTTACCCCAGACATTTCACATGCCCTGATTCAGTCCACTGACAGCACATTGACCCTAGTATAACATATCATTCCAATTCCCTCTATTCCTTGCATGCCTCTCACCTTCCTGTTTGTTCAGGCCTCGATCACTCAAAATCATTTCACTCCATCATTTCATCTCCAATTTGGTCTCCTGCATCTCCTTCTTCCCTCAACCTCTGAAATATATATCCTATTTGTCAATCTTTCCTCACTCATTCTCTCCATATGTCTAAACCACTTCAACACACTCTCCTACTCTCTCAACCACACTCTTTTTATTTCCGAACATCTCTCTTACCCCTTTCATTATTTACTTGATCAAACCATCTCATACCACATGTTGTCCTAAAACATTTCATTTCCAACACATCCACCCTCCTCTGCACCACCCTACTTATAGCCCATGCCCCGCAACCATATAAAATTGCTGGAATTACTATTCTGTCAAACATACCAATTTTTGCTCTCCGAGATAATGTTTTCACCTTTCACACATTTTTCATCGCCCCCAGAACCTTCGCCCCCTCCCCAGCTATGTGAATCATTCCCACTTCCATAGTTCCATTCGCTCCTGAGTCCACTCCCAGACATCTAAAACACTTCACTTCCTCCCAGTTTTTCTCCATTCACACTTACATTCCAGTTAACTTGTCTCTCAACCTTACTAAACCTAACAACCTTGTTCTTATTGACATTTACTCTCAACTTTCTCCTTTAATGCACTTTTCCAAATTCAGTCACCAACCTCTGCAGTTTCTCACTCAAATCAGCCACCAGGGCTGTACTATCGGCGAACAACAAGTGACTTGCTTCCCAGGCCCTATCATACTCAACAGACTGCATACTCACCATAATCTCCAAACTCTTGCATTCATCTCCCTAACCACCCCATCCATAAACAAATAACCAAGGGAGCATCAAACAACCCTTCCGCAGACTGACATTCACTGGGAGCCAATCATTCTCCTCTCTTCTTACTCATGCACATGCCTTACATCCTTGGTAAATACTTTTCGCTGCTTCAAGCAGATTACCTCCCACTCCATACTCTTAAAATCTTCCATCTTTCTATCAACCCTACCATATGCCTTCTCCAGAGCCATAAATGCTACACACAAATCCATCTGTTTTTCTAAGTATTCCTCACATACATTCTTCAAAGCAAGCACCTGATCCACACATCCTCTACCACTTCTGAAACCACATTGCTCTTCCCCAATCTGATGCTCTGTACATGCATTTACCCTTTCAATCAGTACCCTCTCAAATAATTTCCCAGGAATACTCAACAACCTTATGCCTCTGTAATTTGAACACTCACTTTTATCCCCTTTGCCTTTGTACAGTGGCACTAGGCATGCATTCCACCAATCCTCAGGCATTTCATCATGATCCATACATACATTGAATATCCTTACTAACCAATCAACAACAAAGTCACCCCTTTTCTTAATAAATTCTACTGCATTACCATCCATACCTTCCACCTTACCGGCTTTCATCTTCCACAAAGCTTTTACTACCTCTTCTCTGTTTACCAAACCATTTTCCCAGACCCTCTCACTTTGCATACCACCCCAACCAAAACACCCTATATTTGCCACTGTATCATTAAACACATTCAACAAACTTTCAAAATACTCACTCACTCCATCACTCATCACTACTTGGTATTTCCTACCCATTTTCCCCCCTTCACCGATGTTCTCATTTGTTCTCTTGTCTTACGCACGTTATTTACCTCCTTCCAAAACATCTTTTTATTCTAACTAAAACTCAATGATACTCTCTTACCCCAATTCTCATTTGCCCTCTTTTTCACCTCTTGCACATTTCTCTTAACCTCCTGCTGCTTTTTTTTATACATCTCCCAGTCATTTGCACTACTTCTCTGCAAAAATCGTCCAAACACCTCTCTCTTCTCCTTCACTAACAATCTTACTCCTCCATCCCACCTCTCACTACCCTTTCTAATCTGCCCACCTCCCACCTTTCTCATGCCACATGCATCTATTGCGCAACCTGTCATTGCTTCCCTGAATACACCCCATTCCTTCGCCCCCACTCTCCTTACGTCATTTGCTCTCACCTTTTGCCATTCTACACTCAATCAGGATCTCCTGGTACTTCCTCGCACAAGTCTCCTTTCCATTTATCCATCAATAACTTATTATTTGTTATCATTAGATATCAAGTAACCCATCTCAAAGTATGGTTATGAGAAACAGGTCAAATGTTGGGTGTATCATCATAATGGAACGTAAAATACTACTGCATTTAAAAATGAGAAGATGAATTGCTCGTCTAAATGCTACAAATGACATGTGAGTTCTAATAATGGATAATTTTCTTCATTATTGAGATCTCCTCACTGGCTGGTGCCATGCATCATTAAATATAAGATGTAAACAGTGAGTTTAGATGTCTAAAAATATAGTAAAGTCTGACCCTTTTATTTACAAACTTATGAACTCATCTAACATATGTGGAAGAATCAATTTTGATGGAATCAATCAAAGTCACCTTTCAAAAATTTAGATACATTGTGACATCTATTGTAGCACCTCAGTATAAATGGAAATTAGCCATTAATACACCCCGTAAGCAAATTACCTTTCTTATTCATATATTTGTAAATAAGTTTAGAAACAAATTACAAAAAGCTCTACAGAATCTGAATTGAGCAACTGGATTACAGACACCACAGCCCTAACCAACAATTTGTCCCCTCATCAGTAGCAACACTTCGACACCTACCAACAATTTGTCCCCTGATATCTATCAACACTTTGATCTCTGCCAATAAACACTTTGGGCCCTCAACCTACTTTTTCCTCACATAAATTTCACATCTCCAAGGGCCATAACCTTGAGAGATGTATGTGGCAAATCACTGAATAAGCTATCAATGTCAATATCAATAAACCACTTCCCCTAATAAGGGTGAGCCGAGGTTCTAGACAATTCATTCTCAACCAACAGTTTGTCCCCTAAGATTTACCTATACTTCATCCCATACCAACAGATTGTCCCCAAACATTTAACAACAATTCAGTTACTTAAACTATTCAAACCAAATCTAACCAAACCTAACCTAACCTAATGTAGGGGATGAACTGTCAATGAATCCTGGGATATGGGTTTTCAGCAGGGGTCAGAATATGAGCCAACCACTGCAGATGTTCACACGACAATGACAGATTACTTGGGGTTGCCAGTGACATCCCTCGTGTTCTGTATGATACATTTTGATAAAATGCGATACCAACTGCTGTCTTACACACTGAATACTTAGTACAGGGTTCTTTTAACCAATAATTTCCCTCAAAATCAAACCCTCACCATTTTCTGTGAACTTCATCCTATGGAAGTGGGTCGAACAAGATTAAAACGTACACTCAAAATAAACTCTGTAAATAAGAAATCCGTTGGTATTAACTTTATCAAAATTGATCAACTAGAATAGGTGTATTCGCCTTCTGAAAATTACCTTGATTTCTTTATTTTCACTTTTGCATTACTTGGCTCCAATTTGTTCACATCTTCATGACACTCTCTAATATCACTTTATCTATCATCTAAGGTTTATTTAATGTCATTATATCTTCCTGATGCCGTACATCAGTGCTTAATTACAGTCATTATGTCTTAATGATGCTCGTCATTAGTATGTAATACTAAATCTTATTAATGCTCTAAATCAGTCCTGTGAGTTAGGAGTCGACTGACATGCTAATTTTCCCAAAACAATACATTAAATCTGTTGTTGTTATAAGGGAAAACATTACAAAACATGGAAATACTTGAGTAAATCATAACTCATACCTAATAGATGCCCTAATGATACTTGACCTGCCACTGTACGTACATTAGACCTAACTTTGTATAAGTGTCATGTCTGTATGACATCGGATGTCCTAACCCCACATTTTCCCTGGTCTTCACTACCCTTCCCACTTCCTATGGGGTTAGGTTGCCGGAGGGGGGAGGCCTGGTGAACCTACTATATAAACCGGTCATTTTCCTCTCCTTAAAATGTTCACTTTTAATATAAAAACGCTCATCAGAGGCTATCTAAACTCATATTAGTGATACAGTAGAGTAAGAAGAGAGAAGCATGACTGTACAACAGTACACTTACGGTGTACATTGGGTGGGTTAGTCATGGGACGTTACAGTATACATTTACCTTTTAATTGTACATTTCTCGAACCTATCATACCACGAGGGGAAGCTGCAGCTTATCACATCTTTCACTTTCATGATGAATCAGAATGTTGTTGAGTTTTTGTGAGTAAATATGACAAATATTTCCTCCAGTGGCGGCCAGACAGTCTGGCCGACTGACGAAATCGTCTGTCTGTTTACATGAGCGTTGAGGGAACTTCATTTATTTAATAACATCATAATTACTCTATTACCTACCTAATTATAGTAAATTATATCCGTATAGCCTCTGTAATATTATTCATACATATGCCAAAGAAATTACAAGTGTTTTAAAGTAAAACATGAACTTACGCCTTTTTTAAAAGACTTTGATGTATGTTGTGTACTTTTATGTCTGAGTTTGAGCTGTCAAATGAGACCTGGCGGGTCGACCACATATTAATTCTTCACTACATATGTTTGATTTCCTGTATTAGATCCACACTCATTCTTATAACATTTTCATCTGCACTATTCCTTACCTAAATTAAGTTCCTCAATATATCCAGCTCAGCTTAGCTTTCAAAATTGTTTGAAATGAAACATGTGTTATATAGCTATAGATATATTTGATTAAAAGGGAATTCGTTACAGCTTCAAGATAGTTATAATAGAAATATAAAGGTGGGGAGATGATCATAGAACTTATTTATATATATATATATATATATAGGTCCTCACTAAATACCTAGGATTTTGTTACACATCTTAAGAAGTCATTCTGATGATGGAAATGTAGAGGCGGGTTGGTTTCCAGGAAGTCGGCAACCTTCCTCGCTCATCATTTATTCATTTTCTTTCCAAAGTTTCGGAAATATTTGTGAACTACAAAGCGGCTTAGAATCGAAGATCAACCAAGATGTCTTATATTCACCCATTTCTAAATAATGGGTCGAGGACATGGACACTATAATGACACAAAGATTCCCCTTGTGGTACACTACCAGGGAAACAGTAGGTGAGGTATTAGGATATATTGGAATAATATGACAAAATTATGCCAAATGAATTATTCTCTAACATTACTGTACTAATGTCAAGCAGATATATACATGATCAATTTTTAAACAAATTCTATTGGTAAAAGGTTGGCCATCTAAAGTTAATAGGCTGGAAAGTCTTTTCAGGAGAACAAGAGAAGAGGATGTATTCTATTTGACATTAATACATCATACATAGCCATACAAAGTCTGTTAACCATTCATGAAGAAACGCCAGTGATGTTTATTGGTTTCCTATTTACTTTGTAAAAGATTAAGCAGGTAGACTGTTGTAGTGGTGAGGAATAATATGGAACAGGTAAGAAATATGCGACATTAGAGATGTATCTGTTGGTTCTTTTATGTTTGCCACAGTTACTTGTCTCAGTATATGAAAATCCTTGTCTAAATTTCTCATTATAGTGCCACATTTTTCTCTTAAATTGGCTGACATTTTCTGAGCTATATAGTCTTAGAGTTGATTCTAGTCATGCACTACAGTGAGTAAAGTGCTTCCTAATATTTCATTACTTTGATTCTTATAAAGCTTATGCATATTTCTCCCTAAATTATTTCTGCTTTCCTCAAAGAATTTTGTTCAGTCAAACCGTTCCACTCCTTCATAAATCTTAGAAGTTTTAATAAAATCTTTTTTTCTTCTATTTTCCTGTGTTGTGGACAATACCCTCATATCCAGTCATATTCCTCACATGTTTTAGTTAAGGAAATAATGTTGTCCTTTTTCAATATCAATATCCCTGGACTCCAGGCGGGGTCTTACATTAGTTTTATATGAAATACTAAAGTTTTTTAGGCCATGAATACTCGAATGATTTCTCTTTTATTCACAGTATCCCATGAATCTGAATGATTCCAGTAACATGGCTGGAAAATTAAATTTTTGGCCGTAACTTCCAGCTCTTTTTCTTCATCGACTAGAATTAAGTCTGTCTCATTCATAGTATATTGTTTTTAACTACCATGTCCAGGCTATTACACTGTCGTAAGAGGTATAATATATGCTAACCCGACAGTCTTACTTTCATATATTATCTACGCCATATATTCAAGAACATGTGACCTCTCATTCAGGGGGTAATAATCTTAAAACATTTCTAATGTTTACATATTGTGCCTTGACTTTTTACACTATGATCATCTGTCTGTAGCTTAACCATATCTATAGTTTTTATTTTACTTTTTCATAGTCATTTTGAGAATTTAGAGCGAATACTCCATTGAAGACGAAGTCAATTGCTGCAGAGACGGTTCCCAGCCACCATTGTTGTGTTAGCCATCTCTCAAATATTAAACATACATAAAATATATAGAGACTCTACTGCAGCAAATGATATTCAGTTTGGGTGCACCAAGGCAGAGGAAATTGTGGGAAATAAGTTGGCTGATTCTTATTCTCTTTAATTCTAAACGAAATAATGATTATTCCATCTTCAAATTTCACTCATACATCTTATTAGGATAATAAAACACTACTTCCTGATTTTATTATGTGGTTTTCAATGAAGAATGAGTCATGGAATTCTGTTACAGATTCTAATGGTAATGAAACGTCAAATAATATGATGAAAGTTTCCAAATTTCTTGTTCCTTAGAAAGATGCTGACTTACAGTATCAGACTCACTGACAGAAGAATATTTGTCTTTTGAGCATTGCTTTATAAACTCAAAATAGTTGTTAGAATAATTACTTGCAACCAAATAAGTATTTAGTAAGCTTAGAAGAAATTTCACAGGTAGACAAGAGAAGAAATGGTATTCAAGTTCGTACACATTTTAAAGCTTCTACCTCGTCATAAACACAAGTTTCTCCTGAGACATTTGCCCGTTTTATTAAATATTCGTATTAGTGTGACCAGTTTGAGTGATAGTCTTCTGAAGTTTGATGTGGTGAAAGATAATATATTTGCCTGCCTATCATTAGATATTACTGGAACCCCATGATGTACCCCAGTCTACCCTTACCAGCAGCAGACCATATAGGAGTAACAATTGACGAAGGAAAATAATGATCCATATCTTGTAAAGCTTTAATTTTTTTTATACATTATATATATGAGTAACAAATGAATTGAAACCAATCATAACAGGTCAAAATGGATTTTTCAAAAGAATCAGATTTACTGCGAGAACAGAATTAACGTAAACAATGAAGTGTTGTTTTATTGATCTGAAAAAAACAAACAGAATAATTGAATCTTGATATAGATCGAAGGGACAGTAGTATCACGGAAGTGAGCGGTGGAAAAACTGATCCAGATTAATTAGGTGGAAGAAGTAGATGTGGTAAGGCTCTTTAAATGTTGTCGTCTGAGACTTGTCAAATTCCTTTTCAGGTTTGTCATGGGAAGGTCTGCGTGGAAATCCTTTGAGGTGGTTGAGGCGCATGCTGCGGCTCCTGGGACAAGTGGTTACTGCCAATTTGTGGTTGCGTTGTTGGAGAGCTGATGGTGGTGACGGGAGGAGTGGGCGACCCACGTGCTTGATGATGGAGCCCCACAATGATTCCTTCCTCCTCGCACCTGGGGGTACCTGCTGGAGTTGCAAGTCACATGGCCAAGACATCAGGTAATCCAGTAGTACAGTTGTTAAGAGTAATTCAACTGCCTGAGTGCCGTCCTGAGGCGATACCCAGGTATATAAGAGGGAGAGTGGACAGATAAATCATGGACCACGTGCATAGTGCGTGTGTGTGTGTACGTGGTGTTAGAATGATCTTTAACACAGTAAAGATGTTTCAGTTGGTGGATGTAACTTACGTTGACGGCCTTCATGATCCCGGCAGTTGATACAACCAACCACCCAGATCCATCATGGAGGCGGTCTGGGAGGCAAAAGTATCCTTTGGAATAGGTACCTGGCTGATTGGTGGATCCATGGGAGATGAGGAGTGATTGGTGGATGCATGGGAGATGGACTGATTGGTGGATGCATGGGAAATGAGTGATTGGTGGATGCATGGGAGATGAGGAGTGATTGGTGGATGCATGGGAGATGAGGAGTGATTGGTGGATCCATGGGAGATGAGGAGTGATTGGTGGATGCATGGGAGATGAGGAGTGATTGGTGGATCCATGGGAGATGAGGAGTGATTGGTGGATCCATGGGAGATGAGGAGTGATTGGTGGATGCATGGGAGATGAGGAGTGATTGGTGGATGCATGGGAGATGAGCACTGATTGGTGGATGCATGGGAGATGAGTGATCGGTGGGAGATGAGGAGTGATTGGTGGATGCATGGGAGATGAGGAGTGATTGGTGGATGCATGGGAGATGAGGAGTGATTGGTGGATGCATGGGAGATGAGGAGTGATTGGTGGATCCATGGGAGATGAGGAGTGATTGGTGGATCCATGGGAGATGAGGAGTGATTGGTGGATCCATGGGAGATGAGGAGTGATTGGTGGATCCATGGGAGATGAGGAGTGATTGGTGGATCCATGGGAGATGAGTGATTGGTGGATGCATGGGAGATGAGTGATTGGTGGATGCATGGGAGATGAGGAGTGATTGGTGGATCCATGGGAGATGAGGAGTGATTGGTGGATCCATGGGAGATGAGGAGTGATTGGTGGAGATGCGATGGGAGATGAGAGTGAATTGGTGATGCATGGGAGATGAGGAGTGATTGGTGGATGCATGGGAGATGAGCACTGATTGGTGGATCCATGGGAGATGAGGAGTGATTGGTGGATCCATGGGAGATGAGGAGTGATTGGTGGATCCATGGGAGATGAGTGATTGGTGGATCCATATGAGATGAGTGATTGGTGGATCCATATGAGATGTGTGATTGGTTGATCCATGGGAGATGAGGAGTGATTGGTGGATCCATGGGAGATGAGGAGTGCAGGTGAGGTCACACATGGTGACCTGCCGCCGTGTCTCGTCCTAACAAGGTTACAATGTGGAGCATCACTGGGTCGTTACACATGTTCTTCATTTGTTCTAAATGGACACTAGGCAAGGGAGGCAGAATCATCTGGGGGTTACTAAAGAAGGCGGCTGGACCTGGTTTAGAGAGAAGGGATGTTGGGCAGTTAAAGTATGGGAGTGGCTGGTGGTGAGAGAACTATGACAGGAGCGGTCGAGGAAGATGGATGGTTAGCACTACATAAAAGGCTTCCAATTTCTCTTTCGGGTAACTCCACTCCCCACATGCCCAAACCACCGTAAATTATTACATTTCACCCACTATTATATCACCCCACAATTCATTCCCTTTGCATTCTCTCATACGCCACTTCATTTCTTTCTTTATTCCATCTAGTCATTCCACATGTTCTTCTCAAACAGTTCTTTTCCAAAGCCTTGATTCTTGACTTTGACTCATTCTATGTTCATGTTTCAGCTGTATAGGTCAAGGTAAGGAGGAATGTGTTGTCCCTTAATCCTATCTTCACTTCCATACTTACACCTATACTCTTTACTATTATATAAATGAACCCAGTGACCCTTCTACCCTGTTTTGTTCTCTCCTTTAATATCACCCAAGTTACTAACTTACACAAAATGGCTACTAATACTTAAAAGTCTCACACCTCTTCCAGTCTTCTATCCCAGTATCTCTAACTCACTTTAGTACACTTAGTTTTACTCTACAGCATTTTGCTAGATCTCTACTTTCTTTCCTTTTGAACACCAAATACCATTACTCTTCTTTTATTCGCCTTTATCTTCAGTTGCCTACATTAACTCATTTTGTAAAACATACTTACAACCTTCTGCAACTCTTTCACTCTCAGCAAATAATACAGTATCATCGGTAAACAAGCTTGTCATACCTCACTACCACACTCCATCTTTGCACCCCCTTTTCCTAATTTTGCTTTCACCTCTCCATTCACATATATGTTAACAAGCCACGGTGACATCACACAGCCCTGCTTCACATCCATATGTATACTGCAGTTTTCACTAAACTTCCATCCACTCTTACACATACTTTTGCAGCTCCATAGAATGCTGTCACATCCAGCCGTTGTTTCCCTACCTCAGATATCCTCAACATGTCCCGTAAGTATTCTGCTCATCTCTGTCATATGTTTTCTCTACATCCATATCCATAAGAGCTTCATACAGCTCTTCTTTTGCTAGTTACTTTTCCACAGCCAATTTCACCACAAAACTGATCTATACATTTATCTTTAAATCCACTTGCTCCTCACTTACTCTGTATTCTGTCACTTCCTTCACCCTATCAGTCTACACTTGCATACACTCTTCCTGGTATATTTAACAGACTTATTCCCTTATAATTGCAATGCACATTTTTTTGCTTCTTTTCCTTAATATAAAGAAACAGTAACAGCTTTCACCCACTCTTCAGGCACAACCTTGTTTCTATGCTAAATTACATATCAAATGCATCCACTCTATTACACTTTCTCCTCCATACTTCAACATTTCAACCATAATCCTATCCACTCAAGGTGACTTTCCAACATTCAGCCTCAGTACTGCTCTTTCTACCCCCATTCTTGTTATCAAACCTTGCACTTGTATCCTTTTCCTTCCATCCTCCATACCCAGTTCCTGTTACATCTGCTGCCTCACTTTCTCCCACATTCTTCAGTCCTTTGAATACTCTTTTCACCTTCCTTTGACTTCCTCCTTTAGATTCAGTAGTTCTCCTTCCCTACCTCTCACATTAACATTTCCACTCTTACATCTATTTATTTATTTTTTATTTATTTTGCTTTGTCGCTGTCTCCCGCGTTTGCGAGGTAGCGCAAGGAAACAGACGAAAGAAATGGCACAACCCACCCCCACACACGCAAATATACATACCTATACATCTCAATGTACACATATATAAACACACACAGACACATACATATATATACCCATGCACACAATTCCCACTGCCTGCCCCTATTCATTCCCATCGCCACCTCGCCACACATGGAATACTATCCCCCTCCCCCCTCATGTGTGCGAGGTAGCACTAGGAAAAGACAACAAAGGCCTCATTCGTTCACACTCAGTCTCCAGCTGTCACGCAATAATGCCCAAAACCACAGCTCCCTTTCCACATCCAGGCCCCACACAACTTTCCATGGTTTACCCCAGATGCTTCACATGCCCTGATTCAATCCACTGACAGCACGTCAACCCCGGTATACCACATCGATCCAATTCACTCTATTCCTTGCCCGCCTTTCACCCTCCTGCATGTTCAGGCCCCGATCACACAAAACCTTTTTCACTCCATCTCTCCACCTCCAATTTGGTCTCCCACTTCTCCTCGTTCCCTCCACCTCCGACACATATATCCTCTTGGTCAATCTTTCCTCACTCATTCTCTCCATGTGCCCAAACCATTTCAAAACACCCTCTTCTGCTCTCTCAACCACGCTCTTTTTATTTCCACACATCTCTCTTACCCTTACATTACTTACTCGATCAAACCACCTCACACCACACATTGTCCTCAAACATCTCATTTCCAGCACATCCACCCTCCTGTGCACAACTCTATCAATAGCCCACGCCTCGCAACCGTACAACATTGTTGGAACCACTATTCCTTCAAACATACCCATTTTTGCTTTCCGAGATAATGTTCTCGACTTCCACACATTCTTCAAGGCTCCCAGGATTTTCGCCCCCTCCCCCACCCTATGATTCACTTCCGCTTCCATGGTTCCATCCACTGCCAGATCCACTCCCAGATATCTAAAACACTTTACTTCCTCCAGTTTTTCTCCATTCAAACTTACCTCCCAATTGACTTGACCCTCAACCCTACTGTACCTAATAACCTTGCTCTTATTCACATTTACTCTTAACTTTCTTCTTTCACACACTTTACCAAACTCAGTCACCAGCTTTTGCAGTTTCTCACATGAATCAGCCACCAGCACTGTATCATCAGCGAACGACAACTGACTCACTTCCCAAGCTCTCTCATCCACAACAGACTTCATACTTGCCCCTCTTTCCAAAACTCTTGCATTCACCTCCCTAACAACCCCATCCATAAACAAATTAAACAACCATGGAGACATCACACACCCCTGCCGCAAACCTACATTCACTGAGAACCAATCACTTTCCTCTCTTCCTACACGTACACATGCCTTACATCCTCGATAAAAACTTTTCACTGCTTCTAACAACTTGCCTCCCACACCATATATTCTTAATACCTTCCACAGAGCATCTCTATCAACTCTATCATATGCCTTCTCCAGATCCATAAATGCTACATACAAATCCATTTGCTTTTCTAAGTATTTCTCACATACATTCTTCAAAGCAAACACCTGATCCACACATCCTCTACCACTTCTGAAACCACACTGCTCTTCCCCAATCTGATGCTCTGTACATGCCTTCACCCTCTCAATCAATACCCTCCCATATAATTTACCAGGAATACTCAACAAACTTATACCTCTGTAACTCTTACATCTACCTCTCCTTTTTCACCTCTAACACAACATTTCTAATCTCATTTGGCCACCGTGCATTTCTTTTTTATTCCTATATATCACAACCTTGTATCCACCTAGTAATTCTACAACCTTTGACAGTCATTCTCGAAACATTTTGAACACTTCATTCACTTCTGACTGCATCCCTATTCTAATTGAACTTCAATCTAAACTTGTGGTCAACCTTTCATAGAGCATCTTGCTTTTTTTCCGATTCATATTCTCACTTGCCACTTTTACCTTTCTATTCTTATCAACACTATACCTCTGCTTCTCCCTGATCCTCACCCAACAAGAAATGCATAATGGCCAGTCTCCAAAGAATCCTCTCACAACTCTGCCATTCAGCACAGCCTTTCTCAACATTTCATCGACTGATGTAGTCAGACCCTTTTGTTCTTCTCTTTCATTACTACTCATCCATGTATATCTGTAGATCATCTTGTGCTGAAAAAAGGTGTTTGCAAGGAATAAACCCCTCTCAGCACAGGCATCCACGAGATAACTTTCATTCTTATTTACTCCAGGCTCTCCCCATTTACCAACTATCTTGCTGATTTCATCACATTCCACCATTGCAGTCATATTACCCATTACAGCTAACTTCCTCTCTTTCTCAAAACCATTTATTCAGTCATTCAGATTTCTCCAGAATCATTTCATTTCATCCTTACCCCACACAGTCTTCATATCTTCGGGTACATATCCAGACTTAACAATTCCAGTCTTTCCTTTCACCCACACTATTCTTGATCCATTCCATCCATGCTTTGTAATACTCTCAAATACTCTCAGTGATAGAACAATTGTATTAGAATTTTCATTCATTCCCATCTATATCACTTATCCTTCAATGCCCTTTCCACAGCTTGTATTCATCACTTCCATTTTCACTCCATACTCTCTGCCCAGGGATGTGGATTTCCCCAGTCTTTAGCACATCCAAACTAAAACTTTTAAATTTCTCCACAAGTTCCCTCCTTTTACTCTCATCAGTCTTTCCATTTAGGTTCAAAACCATTACCCTCAACTGCTCAACCCTTTTACTCTTGCACATAACTGGTAGACTCTAGTGTTGCTCCTTAACCTTTGTTGCTTTGCCCTTGAGAGGCCACTGGCAAAGGGCAACTCAGGGCAACTTCAGCACAGTGTTTCTCAGTGGCTGTGGGGCTCTCATGTTATCCGAAAAACTAAAACCCCAGAACACCTCCTGAATTTTCTGTGCCATCAAGTATCCTTTTAACCTTGGAAACTGCCAGCATTCACTGACTCCTTGGTTAGTTTATTACAACCATTCACCACTCTTACACTAAACCAGTGCTTTACATCCATTATCTTTTTGCTTAGCTTCTCATGGTATATGGCAGTGCATCTCTTGAAGAACTGTTAGCTGTCAGCATCATCCAGCTGGTTTAGAAATCTAACGGCTGTTATCAGGTCTCCCATTCTCTTCTTTATGATGGACAGCTTTGTAGCCCTCAGCCTCTTGCTGTACCTCAGTCCTCTTGATTTAGATACAGTACCAGTTGCCCTCACATCAGACCTTTGTATTTCTTAAGATGAGGTGACCAAACTGGCAAGGCATAATTCAACTTTGGTCTGGTGTATGCAATGAATAGTTAAAGATTTCCTTATCCATGAATATGAATACAATGCTTTTACTATATTTGTCTGCAGGCAGTTTGCTTATTTCACAGTCTTAAGTGCAGCTCTGGTAAAAGTTTAGTGATATCTCTGTCACACACATACCTCTATGCTTTTGCTCCTTATCCTCTTGCCATCCAACTAATTGTTCACCTTTAATCTGCTTAAATATTCTGGGAATGGAACATGGAAGATATTTGTGAAGGTAAACCAGCTATATTTATTCATTACTGCCTTATAATGTTTTATCACTTAAATATTTCATGTGATTTTTTTCTGTATTTTCTAATTTCCTGCATAAGCAACGTAGCACTAGGAACAGACAAAGAGATGGCCTCTTTGGCTCAAATTCAATCTCTGGCTGTCATGTATAATATAACTAAACAGATCCATCCATCCACAACTAGATCCTGCAGACCTTTTCATGGTGTCCTCCAATCGTTTCACATTCCCTGGTGTAGCCCATTCCATAGTATATTTATTTCTGTATTGTTTTCTGGTTCACACTCTTGTGGAAAGACAGTTTGAAGTCACTCTATGATCCATAAAATTCCAAAATCATAAAATGGTTTGGTCTTAAGCATTATAGACTTGCAAGATTATGGAACCTGGATTATTTCATATAAAAATATATGCCAGGCAACAAACAGAAGGAATAAACAATAATATTTTAAACCTGAAAGCAACCAGGTCAAGATGATACAAAATCATCAGCAAGATTAATTCCTGGAAACATACCAAAAAAGCTTGAGACAAAGATTTATGACTGTCTAGCAATGAAGTTGAAGTGAAAATTCAATGCGATCCTTGGAGATCTAAGAAATTGAAATGGAGTGCCCACAAGAATTGCTTAAAAGAACATTAGACTCATGGCTGAAAACAGTACCAGAATAGGTGATTACAACAAAGGAATAGCTGCTGAAAAATATAGCATTCAACAAGCAAAACAAATGATGGGATGAGGAGAGCTATGTCATTCTTCAACATACAAGTGGTGAGCAATATGCGCTAATGCTGCTATCCAGGCAAAATCCTGTTGTAGATACTCTTACTTATGTAGGGTACAGTTGACTTTGCAGTATTAAACTTGCAAGAAATCTCTGCTCTGGGTGTTCCTTGCCTTCCTCTTAAGATAGCTACCTTTTTTCATTTTCAGTATTGAAAACCTTCCTTACTTCCTCTTCTCAAAATTGTAAGGGGAATGACTCTGTTTTCCAGTAAGTAATCTAAAAGTGTGAATAAACGTAACCTTTACACTGTTTAATGAGCACCAGAAGCATGAAAACAAATAAGTGTCTGGTGGCTGGCTTGCTACCCTCTGCAGTTGGAAAGTTAACATACTTTCCAGGAGAGTATTCAATTCACAAAATATTAAAAAAATCTACTATTTTTAAAAGGCAGCTTTTGGATTTGCAGTACTTGCGAGTAATGTATACTCATGAAATAGCAACTTCTTCCTGCTACTATGCTTGGTTTTTGTGGAGTTAAGCTGTAAAGGAACAGTATTTCATTTTTTTTTTTTTTTTTTTTTTTGTCGCTGTCTCCCGCGTTTGCGAGGTAGCGCAAGGAAACAGACGAAAGAAATGGCCCAACCCACCCCCATACACATGTATATACATACGTCCACACACGCAAATATACATACCTACACAGCTTTCCATGGTTTACCCCAGACGCTTCACATGCCCTGATTCAGTCCACTGACAGCACGTCAACCCCGGTATACCACATCGCTCCAATTCACTCTATTCCTTGCCCTCCTTTCTCCCTCCTGCATGTTCAGGCCCCGATCACACAAAATCTTTTTCACTCCATCTTTCCACCTCCAATTTGGTCTCCCTCTTCTCCTCGTTCCCTCCACCTCTGACACATATATCCTCTTGGTCAATCTTTCCTCACTCATTCTCTCCATGTGCCCAAACCATTTCAAAACACCCTCTTCTGCTCTCTCAACCACGCTCTTTTTATTTCCACACATCTCTCTTACCCTTACGTTACTTACTCGATCAAACCACCTCACACCACACATTGTCCTCAAACATCTCATTTCCAGCACATCCATCCTCCTGCGCACAACTCTATCCATAGCCCACGCCTCGCAACCATACAACATTGTTGGAACCACTATTCCTTCAAACATACCCATTTTTGCTTTCCGAGATAATGTTCTCGACTTCCACACATTCTTCAAGGCTCCCAGAATTTTCGCCCCCTCCCCCACCCTATGATCCACTTCCGCTTCCATGGTTCCATCCGCTGCCAGATCCACTCCCAGATATCTAAAACACTTCACTTCCTCCAGTTTTTCTCCATTCAAACTTACCTCCCAATTGACTTGACCCTCAACCCTACTGTACCTAATAACCTTGCTCTTATTCACATTTACTCTTAACTTTCTTCTTTCACACACTTTACCAAACTCAGTCATCAGCTTCTGCAGTTTCTCACATGAATCAGCCACCAGCGCTGTATCATCAGCGAACAACAACTGACTCACTTCCCAAGCTCTCTCATCCCCAACAGACTTCATACTTGCCCCTCTTTCCAAAACTCTTGCATTCACCTCCCTAACAACCCCATCCATAAACAAATTAAACAACCATGGAGACATCACACACCCCTGCCGCAAACCTACATTCACTGAGAACCAATCACTTTCCTCTCTTCCTACACGTACACATGCCTTACATCCTCGATAAAAACTTTTCACTGCTTCTAACAACTTGCCTCCCACACCATATATTCTTAATACCTTCCACAGAGCATCTCTATCAACTCTATCATATGCCTTCTCCAGATCCATAAATGCTACATACAAATCCATTTGCTTTTCTAAGTATTTCTCACATACATTCTTCAAAGCAAACACCTGATCCACACATCCTCTAACCACTTCTGAAACCACACTGCTCTTCCCCAATCTGATGCTCTGTACATGCCTTCACCCTCTCAATCAATATCCTCCCATTTAATTTACCAGGAATACTCAACAAACTTATACCTCTGTAATTTGAGCACTCACTCTTATCCCCTTTGCCTTTGTACAATGGCACTATGCACGCATTCCGCCAATCCTCAGGCACCTCACCATGAGTCATACATACATTAAATAACCTTACCAACCAGTCAACAATACAGTCACCCCCTTTTTTAATAAATTCCACTGCAATACCATCCAAACCTGCTGCCTTGCCGGCTTTCATCTTCCGCAAAGCTTTTACTACCTCTTCTCTGTTTACCAAATCATTTTCCCTAACCCTCTCACTTTGCACACCACCTCGACCAAAACACCCTATATCTGCCACTCTATCATCAAACACCTTCAACAAACCTTCAAAATACTCACTCCATCTCCTTCTCACATCACCACTACTTGTTATCACCTCCCCATTTGCGCCCTTCACTGAAGTTCCCATTTGCTCCCTTGTCTTACGCACTTTATTTACCTCCTTCCAGAACATCTTTTTATTCTCCCTAAAATTTAATGATACTCTCTCACCCCAACTCTCATTTGCCCTTTTTTTCACCTCTTGCACCTTTCTCTTGACCTCCTGTCTCTTTCTTTTATACATCTCCCACTCAATTGCATTTTTTCCCTGCAAAAATCGTCCAAATGCCTCTCTCTTCTCTTTCACTAATACTCTTACTTCTTCATCCCACCACTCACTACCCTTTCTAATCAACCCACCTCCCACTCTTCTCATGCCACAAGCATCTTTTGCGCAATCCATCACTGATTCCCTAAATACATCCCATTCCTCCCCCACTCCCCTTACTTCCATTGTTCTCACCTTTTTCCATTCTGTACTCAGTCTCTCCTGGTACTTCCTCACACAAGTCTCCTTCCCAAGCTCACTTACTCTCACCACCCTCTTCACCCCAACATTCACTCTTCTTTTCTGAAAACCCATACAAATCTTCACCTTAGCCTCCACAAGATAATGATCAGACATCCCTCCAGTTGCACCTCTCAGCACATTAACATCCAAAAGTCTCTCTTTCGCGCGCCTGTCAATTAACACGTAATCCAATAATGCTCTCTGGCCATCTCTCCTACTTACATAAGTATACTTATGTATATCTCGCTTTTTAAACCAGGTATTCCCAATCATCAGTCCTTTTTCAGCACATAGATCTACAAGCTCTTCACCATTTCCATTTACAACACTGAACACCCCATGTATACCAATTATTCCCTCAACTGCCACATTACTCACCTTTGCATTCAAATCACCCATCACTATAACCCGGTCTCGTGCCTCAAAACCACTAACACACTCTTTCAGCTGCTCCCAAAACACTTGCCTCTCATGATCTTTCTTCTCATGCCCAGGTGCATATGCACCAATAATCACCCATCTCTCTCCATCAACTTTCAGTTTTACCCATATTAATCGAGAATTTACTTTCTTACATTCTATCACATACTCCCACAACTCCTGTTTCAGGAGTACTGCTGCTCCTTCCCTTGCTCTTGTCCTCTCACTAACCCCTGACTTTACTCCCAAGACATTCCCAAACCACTCTTCCCCTTTACCCTTGAGCTTCGTTTCACTCAGAGCCAAAACATCCAGGTTCTTTTCCTCAAACATACTACCTATCTCTCCTTTTTTCACATCTTGGTTACATCCACACACATTTAGGCACCCCAATCTGAGCCTTCGAGGAGGATGAGCACTCCCCGCGTGACTCCTTCTTCTGTTTCCCAGTTAAAAACTATAATAATGGAAGTAATTTATCTTGGTCATGAACAGTGGGTAACTCAGATATAATGGTGATTATAGATACAGATTAATTAAATTCAAAAGCTAAAGATATGATAGACATTGATTTAGAAAGCTTTTTAGAAGCTGGCATCACAAAGAGCATCAAAACATGACGTGTTGGCACATTGCACAAGTCCAGTCCATTGTGAAATGTGGAATCCTTTAGGAAAAAACTAAAACTAAACAGGTAAACAGATACAACTTGTCATAACATACCCATAATTTTGGTTTTACTGTTAGTGGTGTTGTGGTTATACGTACAGATCACAATGCATTCACTAGCCGCCTGAAGTCAAGTGCATAGTTCAAATCCTGGTTGTGGCAGTTGATACATATTCATCCCAGCTGTTCATTCTTTCCTAGGGCTTTGTTTAGGGTATATAGACTTCTTTTTTTTATCCCTGGGGATATGGGTGAAAAAATACTTCCCATGTATTCTCTGCATGTCGTAGAAGGCGACTAAAAGGGGAGGGAGTGTGGGGCTGGAAATCCTCCCCTTGTTTTCAATTTTCCAAAAGAAGGAACACAGAAGGGGGCTAAGTGAGGATATTCCCTCAAAGGCTCAGTCCTCTGTTATTAACACTACCTTGCTAAAGTGGAAAATGGCGAACAGTATAAGAGAGAGAAGAAGAGATTTCATTTTGATACTTGGTCACTGTTGCTCATGTAAGCGAGTAGTGCCAGGAATAAACTAAGAAAGGCCACATCCACTCACATCCATTCTCTAGCTGTCATGTGCAATGCATCGAAACCACAGCTCCCTATCTCCAACCAGCCCCACATACCTTTCCATGGTTTACCCTGGATGGTTCACATGCCTTGGTTCAGTCCATGGACAGTACGTTGACTTCTATATTCCACATTGTTCCAATTCAGTCTATCCCTTGCAAGCCTTTCATCCTCCTGCATGTTCAGGCCCTGATTGGTCAAAATCTTTCTCACTCCAGCCTTCCATCTCCAGTTTGGTCTCCCTATTCTCCATGCTCCCTGCACTTCTGACACATATATCCTCTTTGTCAGCCTTTTCTCATTCTTTTCAACTGTCCAAACCATTTCAGCACCCCCTCTTCAGCTCTCTTAACCACATTCATTTTATTACCACACCGCTCTCTTACCCATTCATTTCTTATTGGATCAAACCACCTCACACCACATTTTGTCCTTAGGCATTTAATTTCCGACACATTCACCCTTCTCAACACTGCCTTATCTATATCCCATTCTTCACATCCATATAATATTTTTAGGACAACTTTACCTTCAAACATACCCATTTTTACCCTCTCTTAACTCTCTTTCCACACATTCTTCAGCACTTCCAAAACCCTCGCCCCCTCACCCATCCTATGATCGACTGTCACTTCCATGGTTCCATTTGCTACCATGTCCATTTCCAGATGTCTAAAATTTTCACTTCCTCCAATTTTTCTTCAACCAAACTCACACTCCAAATAACCTGTCCCTCTAACCTGCTAAGCCTAATACCCTTCCTTTTTTCATCTTTACTCTCAACTTCCCCTTTCATGCGCACTTTCAAAATCAGTCACCAACTTTTGCAGTTTCTCATTTGAATTTGCCACCAGTGCTGTATCATCAGCACAATTGCAGTATTGTAACCAACGAGGTTAGGAGGTGCTGCTAATGCAGAACGGGCTCAAAATTAAGAAAGGTTTCAAATTTCATTGCCTCAGGTGAATACCCTAGTTTTCTGGAGCATCCAAGTCTCACCCCACCATCTTTCGGGGACCTTGCAAGTACACCCCCTAACAATACACCCTCAGGGGTGTAGTAGAATGGGAAGGTATTGCCAGCCCACCATCAGAGCAATTTTTTTTCTTTTTCTTTTAACCAAACACTTAAGGTTTGCTAGGGTATTAGTTTTTTTGGACAACCTGTAGCCCCACTGCCTCTGGGAAACACTGCACTGGAGTAGCCCTCTGCCAGTGGCCTGTCAAGGATGAGGCACAAAATACTATGAAGTTGCACTGGAGTCTACCAATTATATCAGATAGTAAAGGGATGAGTGATTGAGGGTGATGGCACTGAATGTAAATGGGATGACTGATGAGAGTAAAAGGAGGGAGCTAGTGTAGAAGTTTAAATGTTAGAAGTTTAAATGTTATAGTTTGGATGTGCTAGGGACTGGGGAAACCATATCCTAGGGCAGGGTGTATGGACTGAAAAAGGAAATGATGAATGCAAGTTATGGGAAGGCATGGAAGGAATATAAACAGGAATGAATGAAAATTATCAGGGAAGAGGGATAGAAGGATGTGCATTTGTGCTATCACTGAGAGTACGGGAGGGTGTTTACAAAGCATGGATGGCATGGATCAAGATTAGTATGGGTGAAAGGAAAGTTTGGAATTGTGAGTTATGCTTGGGTATGTGTATATGTACATGAGAATATGAAGACTGTTTGAGGTAAGGAAGAAATGAAACATTTCTGGAGAAATTTGAATGACTGTTTAAATGGCTTTGAGAAGGAGAGAAAGGTGGTTGTAATGGGTGATATGAAGGCAAAGGTGGGATGTGACGAAACTGGCAAGATAGTTGGTAAATGGGGAGTACCTAGAGTAAATAAGAATGGTAATTATCTTGCTGAGAGGGATTTATTCCTTGAAAAAAAAAAAAAATCAGCACAAGATGATGCACAAGTGTAGATGGATGAGAAAACATGAAAGAGCAGAAGCATTTGATTGACTATGTGGCAGTGGATAAAAGGTTGAGATAGATCCTAGAGTTGAGAGGATTCTTTGGAGAGACTGGCCATTTGAATGAACCATTTTGTGGTGATCAGGAAGAAGTAGACGTATACAGTGTAAGGAAGAACATCGGGATAAGAGCGTTGGCAAACAAGAAGATGAATCAGGAAGAATGCGAGGAGGAATATGAAATCAAGAGATGACTGAAAGTTGAGATTGAAGTGCAGTAAATGTAGAGATGCAGTCACTTGAGAATGACGTGCTTAAATGTTTAGAAAAAGACTGCTAAAGAATATAGAATTAGTAGTTGGATACAAGGGCATGAGATATAGGAATAAAAAGGGAAATGCATGGTGGGTGGACGAGATTAGAAATACAGTGAAAAAAGAAGAAAAAGGCATATGGTAGAATGCTCAAAAGGAATGTAAAAGTGCAAACTTTGCAAAGGATAGGGAAGAATATAAGATGTGTAAGTGGAATGTTAAAAAAGTGATAAAGGAAAGCGAAGAAAAAGTGTATGATTTTGGAAGAAATTCATGTGAAAAATGTAGGCAAATTAAGAAATTGGACTGGAAGGAGGTGAAAACGGAAAAAGGTGGATGTAAGAGTGGAAACATTGATGTGAGAAGTAAGGGAATGGGGTTGCTGAATCAAAAGGAGGTGAAAGGAAGATGGCAAAAGTATTTTCAAGGATGGTGAGGCAGCAGTTGTTACATGGATTGGTAAGGAGGATGGAAGGAAGAGGATACAAATGCAGGGGCCTACATGCAAAAGGGAAGGAAAAAAGGGCAATAATGAGGCTTAAGGTAGGAAAGGAACCAGGAGTGGATGTGATTATAGCTGAAATGCTGAAGTTTGAAGGAGAAAGAGTGATTGGATGGATGCATCTGATAAGTAATTTAGCTTGGAAACTTAAGGTTGTGCTGAGGATTGTGTGAAAGCTATTATTGTTCCTCTATTCAAAGGAAAAGGTGCTAAGGATGTATGTAGCAGTTATACGTGAACATGTCTGTTAAGCATACCAGGAACAGTACATGCAAAAGTGTTAATTGATAAAGTGATGGAAGTGACTGAATACAGAATAAGTGAGGAACAAGGTATGGATGGGGTTGTTAGGGAGGTAAATGCAAGAGTTTTGGAAAGAGGGGCAAGTATGAAGTCTGTTAGGGATGAGAGAGCTTGGGAAGTGAGTCAGTTGTTGTTCGCTGATGATACAGCGCTGGTGGCTGATTCATGTGAGAAACTGCAGAAGCTGGTGACTGAGTTTGGTAAAGTGTGTGGAAGAAGAAAGTTAAGAGTAAATGTGAATAAGAGCAAGGTTATTAGGTACAGTAGGGTTGAGGGTCAAGTCAATTGGGAGGTGAGTTTGAATGGAGAAAAACTGGAGGAAGTGAAGTGTTTTAGATATCTGGGAGTGGATCTGGCAGCGGATGGAACCATGGAAGCGGAAGTGGATCATAGGGTGGGGGAGGGGGCGAAAATTCTGGGGGCCTTGAAGAATGTGTGGAAGTCGAGAACATTATCTCGGAAAGCAAAAATGGGTATGTTTGAAGGAATAGTGGTTCCAACAATGTTGTATGGTTGCGAGGCGTGGGCTATGGATAGAGTTGTGCACAGGAGGATGGATGTGCTGGAAATGAGATGTTTGAGGACAATGTGTGGTGTGAGGTGGTTTGATCGGGTGAGTAACGTAAGGGTAAGAGAGATGTGTGGAAATAAAAAGAGCGTGGTTGAGAGAGCAGAAGAGGGTGTTTTGAAGTGGTTTGGGCCCATGGAGAGAATGAGTGAGGAAAGATTGACCAAGAGGATATATGTGTCGGAGGTGGAGGGAACGAGGAGAAGAGGGAGACCAAATTGGAGGTGGAAAGATGGAGTGAAAAAGATTTTGTGTGATCGGGGCCTGAACATGCAGGAGGGTGAAAGGAGGGCAAGGAATAGAGTGAATTGGAGCGATGTGGTATACCGGGGTTGACGTGCTGTCAGTGGATTGAATCAAGGCATGTGAAGCGTCTGGGGTAAACCATGGAAAGCTGTGTAGGTATGTATATATATATATATATATATATATATATATATATATTTTCTCCATTCAAACTCACCTCCCAATTGACTTGACCCTCAACCCTACTGTACCTAATAACCTTGCTCTTATTCACATTTACTCTTAACTTTCTTCTTCCACACACTTTACCAAACTCAGTCACCAGCTTCTGCAGTTTCTCACATGAATCAGCCACCAGCGCTGTATCATCAGCGAACAACAACTGACTCACTTCCCAAGCTCTCTCATCCCCAACAGACTTCATACTTGCCCCTCTTTCCAAAACTCTTGCATTTACCTCCCTAACAACCCCATCCATAAACAAATTAAACAACCATGGAGACATCACACACCCCTGCCGCAAACCTACATTCACTGAGAACCAATCACTTTCCTCTCTTCCTACACGTACACATGCCTTACATCCTCGATAAAAACTTTTCACTGCTTCTAACAACTTTCCTCCCACACCATATATTCTTAATACCTTCCACAGAGCATCTCTATCAACTCTATCATATGCCTTCTCCAGATCCATAAATGCTACATACAAATCCATTTGCTTTTCTAAGTATTTCTCACATACATTCTTCAAAGCAAACACCTGATCCACACATCCTCTACCACTTCTGAAACCACACTGCTCTTCCCCAATCTGATGCTCTGTACATGCCTTCACCCTCTCAATCAATACCCTCCCATATAATTTACCAGGAATACTCAACAAACTTATACCTCTGTAATTTGAGCACTCACTCTTATCCCCTTTGCCTTTGTACAATGGCACTATGCACGCATTCCGCCAATCCTCAGGCACCTCACCATGAGTCATACATACATTAAATAACCTTACCAACCAGTCAACAATACAGTCACCCCCTTTTTTATAAATTCCACTGCAATACCATCCAAACCTGCTGCCTTGCCGGCTTTCATCTTCCGCAAAGCTTTCACTACATCTTCTCTGTTTACCAAATCATTTTCCCTAACCCTCTCACTTTGCACACCACCTCGACCAAAACACCCTATATCTGCCACTCTATCATCAAACACATTCAACAAACCTTCAAAATACTCACTCCATCTCCTTCTCACATCACCACTACTTGTTATCACCTCCCCATTTGCGCCCTTCACTGGAGGAAGTGAAGTGTTTTAGATATCTGGGAGTGGATCTGGCAGCGGATGGAACCATGGAAGCGGAAGTGGATCATAGGGTGGGGGAGGGGGCGAAAATTCTGGGGGGCCTTGAAGAATGTGTGGAAGTCGAGAACATTATCTCGGAAAGCAAAAATGGGTATGTTTAAGGGAATAGTGGTTCCAACAATGTTGTATGGTTGCGAGGCGTGGGCTATGGATAGAGTTGTGCGCAGGAGGATGGATGTGCTGGAAATGAGATGTTTGAGGACAATGTGTGGTGTGAGGTGGTTTGATCGAGTAAGTAACGTAAGGGTAAGAGAGATGTGTGGAAATAAAAAGAGCGTGGTTGAGAGAGCAGAAGAGGGTGTTTTGAAGTGGTTTGGGCACATGGAGAGAATGAGTGAGGAAAGATTGACCAAGAGGATATATGTGTCGGAGGTGGAGGGAACGAGGAGAAGAGGGAGACCAAATTGGAGGTGGAAAGATGGAGTGAAAAAGATTTTGTGTGATCGGGGCCTGAACATGCAGGAGGGTGAAAGGAGGGCAAGGAATAGAGTGAATTGGAGCGATGTGGTATACCGGGGTTGACGTGCTGTCAGTGGATTGAATCAAGGCATGTGAAGCGTCTGGGGTAAACCATGGAAAGCTGTATAGGTATGTGTATTTGCGTGTGTGGACGTATGTATATACATGTGTATGGGGGGGGTTGGGCCATTTCTTTCATCTGTTTCCTTGCGCTACCTCGCAAACGCGGGAGACAGCGACAAAGTATAATAAATATAAATAAATAAATATATATATATATATTTTCCCTGGGGATAGGGGAGAAAGAATACTTCCCATGTATTCCCTGCGTGTCGTAGAAGGCGACTAAAAGGGGAGGGAGCGGGGGGCTGGAAATCCTCCCCTCTCGTTTTTTTTTAATTTTCCAAAAGAAGGAACAGAGAATTGGGCCAGGTGAGGACATTCCCTCAAAGGCCCAGTCCTCTGTTCTTAACGCTACCTCGCTATTGCGGGAAATGGCGAATAGTCTGAAAAAAAAATATATATATATATATATATATATATATATATATATATTTTTTTTTTTTTTTTTTTTTTTTTTTATACTTTGTCGCTGTCTCCCGCGTTTGCGAGGTAGCGCAAGGAAACAGAGAAATGGCCCAACCCCCCCCCATACACATGTACATACACACGTCCACACACGCAAATATACATACCTACACAGCTTTCCATGGTTTACCCCAGACGCTTCACATGCCCTGATTCAATCCACTGACAGCACGTCAACCCCTGTATACCACATCGACTCCAATTCACTCTATTTCCTTGCCCTCCTTTCACCCTCCTGCATGTTCAGGCCCCGATCACACAAAATCTTTTTCACTCCATCTTTCCACCTCCAATTTGGTCTCCCTCTTCTCCTCGTTCCCTCCACCTCTGACACATATATCCTCTTGGTCAATCTCTCCTCACTCATTCTCTCCATGTGCCCAAACCATTTCAAAACACCCTCTTCTGCTCTCTCGACCACGCTCTTTTTATTTCCACACATCTCTCTTACCCTTACGTTACTTACTCGATCAAACCACCTCACACCACACATTGTCCTCAAACATCTCATTTCCAGCACATCCATCCTCCTGCGCACAACTCTATCCATAGCCCACGCCTCGCAACCATACAGCATTGTTGGAACCACTATTCCTTCAAACATACCCATTTTTGCTTTCCGAGATAATGTTCTCGACTTCCACACATTTCTTCAAGGCTCCCAGAATTTTCGCCCCCTCCCCCACCCTATGATCCACTTCCGCTTCCATGGTTCCATCCGCTGCCAGATCCACTCCCAGATATCTAAAACACTTCACTTCCTCCAGTTTTTCTCCATTCAAACTTACCTCCCAATTGACTTGACCCTCAACCCTACTGTACCTAATAACCTTGCTCTTATTCACATTTACTCTTAACTTTCTTCTTCACACACTTTACCAAACTCAGTCACCAGCTTCTGCAGTTTCTCACATGAATCAGCCACCAGCGCTGTATCATCAGCGAACAACAACTGACTCACTTCCCAAGCTCTCTCATCCCCAACAGACTTCATACTTGCCCCTCTTTCCAGAACTCTTGTATTCACCTCCCTTACAACCCCATCCATAAACAAATTAAACAACCATGGAGACATCACACACCCCTGCCGCAAACCTACATTCACTGAGAACCAATCACTTTCCTCTCTTCCTACACGTACACATGCCTTACATCCTCGATAAAAACTTTTCACTGCTTCTAACAACTTGCCTCCCACACCATATATTCTTAATACCTTCCACAGAGCATCTCTATCAACTCTATCATATGCCTTCTCCAGATCCATAAATGCTACATACAAATCCATTTGCTTTTCTAAGTATTTCTCACATACATTCTTCAAAGCAAACACCTGATCCACACATCCTCTACCACTTCTGAAACCACACTGCTCTTCCCCAATCTGATGCTCTGTACATGCCTTCACCCTCTCAATCAATATCCTCCCATATAATTTACCAGGAATACTCAACAAACTTATACCTCTGTAATTTGAGCACTCACTCTTTTCCCCTTTGCCTTTGTACAATGGCACTATGCACGCATTCCGCCAATCCTCAGGCACCTCACCATGAGTCATACATACATTAAATAACCTTACCAACCAGTCAACAATACAGTCACCCCCTTTTTTAATAAATTCCACTGCAATACCATCCAAACCTGCTGCCTTGCCGGCTTTCATCTTCCGCAAAGCTTTTACTACCTCTTCTCTGTTTACCAAATCATTTTCCCTAACCCTCTCACTTTGCACACCACCTCGACCAAAACACCCTATATCTGCCACTCTATCATCAAACACCTTCAACAAACCTTCAAAATACTCACTCCATCTCCTTCTCACATCACCACTACTTGTTATCACCTCCCCATTTGCGCCCTTCACTGAAGTTCCCATTTGCTCCCTTGTCTTACGCACTTTATTTACCTCCTTCCAGAACATCTTTTTATTCTCCCTAAAATTTAATGATACTCTCTCACCCCAACTCTCATTTGCCCTTTTTTTCACCTCTTGCACCTTTCTCTTGACCTCCTGTCTCTTTCTTTTATACATCTCCCACTCAATTGCATTTTTTCCCTGCAAAAATCGTCCAAATGCCTCTCTCTTCTCTTTCACTAATACTCTTACTTCTTCATCCCACCACTCACTACCCTTTCTAATCAACCCACCTCCCACTCTTCTCATGCCACAAGCATCTTTTGCGCAATCCATCACTGATTCCCTAAATACATCCCATTCCTCCCCCACTCCCCTTACTTCCATTGTTCTCACCTTTTTCCATTCTCTACTCAGTCTCTCCTGGTACTTCCTCACACAAGTCTCCTTCCCAAGCTCACTTACTCTCACCACCCTCTTCACCCCAACATTCACTCTTCTTTTCTGAAAACCCATACAAATCTTCACCTTAGCCTCCACAAGATAATGATCAGACATCCCTCCAGTTGCACCTCTCAGCACATTAACATCCAAAAGTCTCTCTTTCGCGCGCCTGTCAATTAACACGTAATCCAATAATGCTCTCTGGCCATCTCTCCTACTTACATAAGTATACTTATGTATATCTCGCTTTTTAAACCAGGTATTCCCAATCATCAGTCCTTTTTCAGCACATAAATCTACAAGCTCTTCACCATTTCCATTTACAACACTGAACACCCCATGTATACCAATTATTCCCTCAACTGCCACATTACTCACCTTTGCATTCAAATCACCCATCACTATAACCCGGTCTCGTGCCTCAAAACCACTAACACACTCTTTCAGCTGCTCCCAAAACACTTGCCTCTCATGATCTTTCTTCTCATGCCCAGGTGCATATGCACCAATAATCACCCATCTCTCTCCATCAACTTTCAGTTTTACCCATATTAATCGAGAATTTACTTTCTTACATTCTATCACATACTCCCACAACTCCTGTTTCAGGAGTACTGCTGCTCCTTCCCTTGCTCTTGTCCTCTCACTAACCCCTGACTTTACTCCCAAGACATTCCCAAACCACTCTTCCCCTTTACCCTTGAGCTTCGTTTCACTCAGAGCCAAAACATCCAGGTTCCTTTCCTCAAACATACTACCTATCTCTCCTTTTTTCACATCTTGGTTACATCCACACACATTTAGGCACCCCAATCTGAGCCTTCGAGGAGGATGAGCACTCCCCGCGTGACTCCTTCTTCTGTTTCCCAGTTAAAAACTATAATAATGGAAGTAATTTATCTTGGTCATGAACAGTGGGTAACTCAGATATAATGGTGATTATAGATACAGATTAATTAAATTCAAAAGCTAAAGATATGATAGACATTGATTTAGAAAGCTTTTTAGAAGCTGGCATCACAAAGAGCATCAAAACATGACGTGTTGGCACATTGCACAAGTCCAGTCCATTGTGAAATGTGGAATCCTTTAGGAAAAAACTAAAACTAAACAGGTAAACAGATACAACTTGTCATAACATACCCATAATTTTGGTTTTACTGTTAGTGGTGTTGTGGTTATACGTACAGATCACAATGCATTCACTAGCCGCCTGAAGTCAAGTGCATAGTTCAAATCCTGGTTGTGGCAGTTGATACATATTCATCCCAGCTGTTCATTCTTTCCTAGGGCTTTGTTTAGGGTATATAGACTTCTTTTTTTTATCCCTGGGGATATGGGTGAAAAAATACTTCCCATGTATTCTCTGCATGTCGTAGAAGGCGACTAAAAGGGGAGGGAGTGGGGGGCTGGAAATCCTCCCCTTGTTTTCAATTTTCCAAAAGAAGGAACACAGAAGGGGGCTAAGTGAGGATATTCCCTCAAAGGCTCAGTCCTCTGTTATTAACACTACCTTGCTAAAGTGGAAAATGGCGAACAGTATAAGAGAGAGAAGAAGAGATTTCATTTTGATACTTGGTCACTGTTGCTCATGTAAGCGAGTAGTGCCAGGAATAAACTAAGAAAGGCCACATCCACTCACATCCATTCTCTAGCTGTCATGTGCAATGCATCGAAACCACAGCTCCCTATCTCCAACCAGCCCCACATACCTTTCCATGGTTTACCCTGGATGGTTCACATGCCTTGGTTCAGTCCATGGACAGTACGTTGACTTCTATATTCCACATTGTTCCAATTCAGTCTATCCCTTGCAAGCCTTTCATCCTCCTGCATGTTCAGGCCCTGATTGGTCAAAATCTTTCTCACTCCAGCCTTCCATCTCCAGTTTGGTCTCCCTATTCTCCATGCTCCCTGCACTTCTGACACATATATCCTCTTTGTCAGCCTTTTCTCATTCTTTTCAACTGTCCAAACCATTTCAGCACCCCCTCTTCAGCTCTCTTAACCACATTCATTTTATTACCACACCGCTCTCTTACCCATTCATTTCTTATTGGATCAAACCGCCTCACACCACATTTTGTCCTCAGGCATTTAATTTCCAACACATTCACCCTTCTCAACACTGCCTTATCTATATCCCATTCTTCACATCCATATAATATTTTTAGGACAACTTTACCTTCAAACATACCCATTTTTACCCTCTCTTAACTCTCTTTCCACACATTCTTCAGCACTTCCAAAACCCTCGCCCCCTCACCCATCCTATGATCGACTGTCACTTCCATGGTTCCATTTGCTACCATGTCCGTTTCCAGATGTCTAAAATTTTCACTTCCTCCAATTTTTCTTCAACCAAACTCACACTCCAAATAACCTGTCCCTCTAACCTGCTAAGCCTAATACCCTTCCTTTTTTCATCTTTACTCTCAACTTCCCCTTTCATGCGCACTTTCAAAATCAGTCACCAACTTTTGCAGTTTCTCATTTGAATTTGCCACCAGTGCTGTATCATCAGCACAATTGCAGTATTGTAACCAACGAGGTTAGGAGGTGCTGGTAATGCAGAACGGGCTCAAAATTAAGAAAGGTTTCAAATTTCATTGCCTCAGGTGAATACCCTAGTTTTCTGGAGCATCCAAGTCTCACCCCACCATCTTTCGGGGACCTTGCAAGTACACCCCCTAACAATACACCCTCAGGGGTGTAGTAGAATGGGAAGGTATTGCCAGCCCACCATCAGAGCAATTTTTTTTCTTTTTACCAAACACTTAAGGTTTGCTAGGGTATTAGTTTTTTTGGACAACCTGTAGCCCCACTGCCTCTGGGAAACACTGCACTGGAGTAGCCCTCTGCCAGTGGCCTGTCAAGGATGAGGCACAAAATACTATGAAGTTGCACTGGAGTCTACCAATTATATCAGATAGTAAAGGGATGAGTGATTGAGGGTGATGGCACTGAATGTAAATGGGATGACTGATGAGAGTAAAAGGAGGGAGCTAGTGTAGAAGTTTAAATGTTAGAAGTTTAAATGTTATAGTTTGGATGTGCTAGGGACTGGGGAAACCATATCCTAGGGCAGGGTGTATGGACTGAAAAAGGAAATGATGAATGCAAGTTATGGGAAGGCATGGAAGGAATATAAACAGGAATGAATGAAAATTATCAGGGAAGAGGGATAGAAGGATGTGCATTTGTGCTATCACTGAGAGTACGGGAGGGTGTTTACAAAGCATGGATGGCATGGATCAAGATTAGTATGGGTGAAAGGAAAGTTTGGAATTGTGAGTTATGCTTGGGTATGTGTATATGTACATGAGAATATGAAGATTGTTTGAGGTAAGGAAGAAATGAAACATTTCTGGAGAAATTTGAATGACTGTTTAAATGGCTTTGAGAAGGAGAGAAAGGTGGTTGTAATGGGTCATATGAAGGCAAAGGTGGGATGTGACGAAACTGGCAAGATAGTTGGTAAATGGGGAGTACCTAGAGTAAATAAGAATGGTAATTATCTTGCTGAGAGGGATTTATTCCTTGAAAAAAAAAAAAATCAGCACAAGATGATGCACAAGTGTAGATGGATGAGAAAACATGAAAGAGCAGAAGCATTTGATTGACTATGTGGCAGTGGATAAAAGGTTGAGATAGATCCTAGAGTTGAGAGGATTCTTTGGAGAGACTGGCCATTTGAATGAACCATTTTGTGATGATCAGGAAGAAGTAGACGTATACAGTGTAAGGAAGAACATCGGGATAAGAGCGTTGGCAAACAAGAAGATGAATCAGGAAGAATGCGAGGAGGAATATGAAATCAAGAGATGACAGAAAGTTGAGATTGAAGTGCAGTAAATGTAGAGATGCAGTCACTTGAGAATGACGTGCTTAAATGTTTAGAAAAAGACTGCTAAAGAATATAGAATTAGTAGTTGGATACAAGGGCATGAGATATAGGAATAAAAAGGGAAATGCATGGTGGGTGGACGAGATTAGAAATACAGTGAAAAAAGAAGAAAAAGGCATATGGTAGAATGCTCAAAAGGAATGTAAAAGTGCAAACTTTGCAAAGGATAGGGAAGAATATAAGATGTGTAAGTGGAATGTTAAAAAAGTGATAAAGGAAAGCGAAGAAAAAGTGTATGATTTTGGAAGAAATTCATGTGAAAAATGTAGGCAAATTAAGAAATTGGACTGGAAGGAGGTGAAAACGGAAAAAGGTGGATGTAAGAGTGGAAACATTGATGTGAGAAGTAAGGGAATGGGGTTGCTGAATCAAAAGGAGGTGAAAGGAAGATGGCAAAAGTATTTTCAAGGATGGTGAGGCAGCAGTTGTTACATGGATTGGTAAGGAGGATGGAAGGAAGAGGATACAAATGCAGGGGCCTACATGCAAAAGGGAAGGAAAAAAGGGCAATAATGAGGCTTAAGGTAGGAAAGGAACCAGGAGTGGATGTGATTATAGCTGAAATGCTGAAGTTTGAAGGAGAAAGTGTGATTGGATGGATGCATCTGATATGTAATTTAGCTTGGAAACTTAAGGTTGTGCTGAGGATTGTGTGAAAGCTATTATTGTTCCTCTATTCAAAGGAAAAGGTGCTAAGGATGTATGTAGCAGTTATACGTGAACAAGTCTTAACTGTTAAGCATACCAGGAACAGTACATGCAAAAGTGTTAATTGATAAAGTGATGGAAGTGACTGAATACAGAATAAGTGAGGAACAAGGTATGGATGGGGTTGTTAGGGAGGTAAATGCAAGAGTTTTGGAAAGAGGGGCAAGTATGAAGTCTGTTAGGGATGAGAGAGCTTGGGAAGTGAGTCAGTTGTTGTTCGCTGATGATACAGCGCTGGTGGCTGATTCATGTGAGAAACTGCAGAAGCTGGTGACTGAGTTTGGTAAAGTGTGTGGAAGAAGAAAGTTAAGAGTAAATGTGAATAAGAGCAAGGTTATTAGGTACAGTAGGGTTGAGGGTCAAGTCAATTGGGAGGTGAGTTTGAATGGAGAAAAACTGGAGGAAGTGAAGTGTTTTAGATATCTGGGAGTGGATCTGGCAGCGGATGGAACCATGGAAGCGGAAGTGGATCATAGGGTGGGGGAGGGGGCGAAAATTCTGGGGGCCTTGAAGAATGTGTGGAAGTCGAGAACATTATCTCGGAAAGCAAAAATGGGTATGTTTGAAGGAATAGTGGTTCCAACAATGTTGTATGGTTGCGAGGCGTGGGCTATGGATAGAGTTGTGCGCAGGAGGATGGATGTGCTGGAAATGAGATGTTTGAGGACAATGTGTGGTGTGAGGTGGTTTGATCGGGTGAGTAACGTAAGGGTAAGAGAGATGTGTGGAAATAAAAAGAGCGTGGTTGAGAGAGCAGAAGAGGGTGTTTTGAAGTGGTTTGGGCCCATGGAGAGAATGAGTGAGGAAAGATTGACCAAGAGGATATATGTGTCGGAGGTGGAGGGAACGAGGAGAAGAGGGAGACCAAATTGGAGGTGGAAAGATGGAGTGAAAAAGATTTTGTGTGATCGGGGCCTGAACATGCAGGAGGGTGAAAGGAGGGCAAGGAATAGAGTGAATTGGAGCGATGTGGTATACCGGGGTTGACGTGCTGTCAGTGGATTGAATCAAGGCATGTGAAGCGTCTGGGGTAAACCATGGAAAGCTGTGTAGGTATGTATATTTGCGTGTGTGGACATATGTATATACATGTGTATGGGGGGGGGGGTTGGGCCATTTCTTTCGTCTGTTTCCTTGCGCTACCTCGCAAACGCGGGAGACAGCGACAAAGTATAATAAAATAAATATAAAATAATATATATATATATATATATATATATATATATATATATATATATATCTTTCTTTCAAACTATTCGCCATTTCCCGCATTAGCGAGGTAGCGTTAAGAACAGAGGACTGGGCCTTGAGGGAATACCCTCACCTGGCCCAATTCTCTGTTCCTTCTTTTGGAAAATTAAAAAAAAAACGAGAGGGGAGGATTTCCAGCCCCCTGCTCCCTCCCCTTTTAGTCGCCTTCTACGACACGCAGGGAATACGTGGGAAGTATTCTTTCTCCCCTATCCCCAGGGATAGTATATATATATATATATATATATATATATATATATATATATATATATATATATATATATATATATATATTTTCTCCATTCAAACTCACCTCCCAATTGACTTGACCCTCAACCCTACTGTACCTAATAACCTTGCTCTTATTCACATTTACTCTTAACTTTCTTCTTCCACACACTTTACCAAACTCAGTCACCAGCTTCTGCAGTTTCTCACATGAATCAGCCACCAGCGCTGTATCATCAGCGAACAACAACTGACTCACTTCCCAAGCTCTCTCATCCCCAACAGACTTCATACTTGCCCCTCTTTCCAAAACTCTTGCATTTACCTCCCTAACAACCCCATCCATAAACAAATTAAACAACCATGGAGACATCACACACCCCTGCCGCAAACCTACATTCACTGAGAACCAATCACTTTCCTCTCTTCCTACACGTACACATGCCTTACATCCTCGATAAAAACTTTTCACTGCTTCTAACAACTTTCCTCCCACACCATATATTCTTAATACCTTCCATAGAGCATCTCTATCAACTCTATCATATGCCTTCTCCAGATCCATAAATGCTACATACAAATCCATTTGCTTTTCTAAGTATTTCTCACATACATTCTTCAAAGCAAACACCTGATCCACACATCCTCTACCACTTCTGAAACCACACTGCTCTTCCCCAATCTGATGCTCTGTACATGCCTTCACCCTCTCAATCAATACCCTCCCATATAATTTACCAGGAATACTCAACAAACTTATACCTCTGTAATTTGAGCACTCACTCTTATCCCCTTTGCCTTTGTACAATGGCACTATGCACGCATTCCGCCAATCCTCAGGCACCTCACCATGAGTCATACATACATTAAATAACCTTACCAACCAGTCAACAATACAGTCACCCCCTTTTTTATAAATTCCACTGCAATACCATCCAAACCTGCTGCCTTGCCGGCTTTCATCTTCCGCAAAGCTTTCACTACCTCTTCTCTGTTTACCAAATCATTTTCCCTAACCCTCTCACTTTGCACACCACCTCGACCAAAACACCCTATATCTGCCACTCTATCATCAAACACATTCAACAAACCTTCAAAATACTCACTCCATCTCCTTCTCACATCACCACTACTTGTTATCACCTCCCCATTTGCGCCCTTCACTGGAGGAAGTGAAGTGTTTTAGATATCTGGGAGTGGATCTGGCAGCGGATGGAACCATGGAAGCGGAAGTGGATCATAGGGTGGGGGAGGGGGCGAAAATTCTGGGGGGCCTTGAAGAATATGTGGAAGTCGAGAACATTATCTCGGAAAGCAAAAATGGGTATGTTTAAGGGAATAGTGGTTCCAACAATGTTGTATGGTTGCGAGGCGTGGGCTATGGATAGAGTTGTGCGCAGGAGGATGGATGTGCTGGAAATGAGATGTTTGAGGACAATGTGTGGTGTGAGGTGGTTTGATCGAGTGAGTAACGTAAGGGTAAGAGAGATGTGTGGAAATAAAAAGAGCGTGGTTGAGAGAGCAGAAGAGGGTGTTTTGAAGTGGTTTGGGCACATGGAGAGAATGAGTGAGGAAAGATTGACCAAGAGGATATATGTGTCGGAGGTGGAGGGAACGAGGAGAAGAGGGAGACCAAATTGGAGGTGGAAAGATGGAGTGAAAAAGATTTTGTGTGATCGGGGCCTGAACATGCAGGAGGGTGAAAGGAGGGCAAGGAATAGAGTGAATTGGAGCGATGTGGTATACCGGGGTTGACGTGCTGTCAGTGGATTGAATCAAGGCATGTGAAGCGTCTGGGGTAAACCATGGAAAGCTGTGTAGGTATGTGTATTTGCGTGTGTGGACGTATGTATATACATGTGTATGGGGGGGGTTGGGCCATTTCTTTCGTCTGTTTCCTTGCGCTACCTCGCAAACACGGGAGACAGCGACAAAGTATAATAAATATAAATAAATAAATATATATATATATATTTTCCCTGGGGATAGGGGAGAAAGAATACTTCCCATGTTTTCCCTGCGTGTCGTAGAAGGCGACTAAAAGGGGAGGGAGCGGGGGGCTGGAAATCCTCCCCTCTCGTTTTTTTTTAATTTTCCAAAAGAAGGAACAGAGAATTGGGCCAGGTGAGGACATTCCCTCAAAGGCCCAGTCCTCTGTTCTTAACGCTACCTCGCTATTGCGGGAAATGGCGAATAGTCTGAAAAAATATATATATATATATATATATATATATATATATATATATATATATATATATATATGTCTTCTTTCTTTTAAACTATTCGCCATTTCCCGCGTTAGCGAGGTAGCGTTAGGAACAGAGGACTGGGCCTTTTTTGGAATATCCTCACCTGGCCCCCTCTGTTCCTTCTTTTGGAAAAGTAAAAAAAAAAAAAAAACGAGAGGGGAGGATTTCCAGCCCCCCTCTCCCTCCCCTTTTAGTCACCTTCTATGACACGCAGGGAATACGTAGGAAGTATTCTTAATCCCCTATCCCCATACACATGTATATACATACACGTCCACACACGCAAATATACCTACACAGCTTTCCATGGCTTACCCCAGATGCTTCATATGCCCCGATTTCAATCCACTGACAGCACGTCAACCCCGGTATACCACATCGATCCAATTCACTCTATTCCTTGCCCTCCTTTCACCCTCCCGCATGTTCAGGCCCCGATCACACAAAATCTTTTTCACTCCATCTTTCCACCTCCAATTTGGTCTCCCACTTCTCCTCGTTCCCTCCACCTCTGACACATGTATCCTCTTGGTCAATCTTTCCTCACTCATTCTCTCCATGTGCCCAAACCACTTCAAAACACCCTCTTCTGCTCTCTCAACCACGCTCTTTTTATTTCCACACATCTCTCTTACTCTTAAGTTACTTACTCGATCAAACCACCTCACCACACATTGTCCTCAAACACCTCATTTCCAGCACATCCACCCTCCTGCGCACAACTCTATCCATAGCCCACGCCTCGCAACCATACAACATTGTTGGAACCACTATTCCTTCAAACATACCCATTTTTGCTTTCCGAGATAATGTTCTCAAATTCCAAACATTCTTCAAGGCTCCCAGGATTTTTGCCCCCTCCCCCACCCTATGATCCACTTCCGCTTCCATGGTTCCATCCGCTGCCAGATCCACTCAAAGTTATCTAAAACACTTTACTTCCTCCAGTTTTTCTCCATTCAAACTTACCTCCCAGTTGACTTGACCCTCAACCCTACTGTACCTAATAACCTTGCTGTTATTCACATTTACTCTTAAATTTCTTCTTTCACACTTTACCAAACTCAGTCACCAGCTTCTGCAGTTTCTCACATGAATCAGCCACCAGCGCTGTATCATCAGCGAATAACGACTGACTCACTTCCCAAGCTCTCTCATCCACAACAGACTTCATACTTGCCCCTCTTTCCAAAACTCTTGCATTCACATCCCTAACAACCCCATCCATAAACAAATTAAACAACCATGATGACATCACACACCCCTGCCGCAAACCTACATTCACCGAGAACCAATCACTTTCCTCTCTTCCTACACGTACACATGCCTTACATCCTCGATAAAAACTTTTCACTGCTTCTAACAACTTGCCTCCCACACCATATATTCTTAATACCTTCCACAGAGCATCTCTATCAACTCTATCATATGCCTTCTCCAGATCCATAAATGCTACATACAAATCCATTTGCTTTTCTAAGTATTTCTCACATACATTCTTCAAAGCAAACACCTGATCCACACATCCTCTACCACTTCTGAAACCACACTGCTCTTCCCCAATCTGATGATCTGTACATGCCTTCACCCTCTCAATCAATATCCTCCCATATAATTTCCCAGGAAAACTCAACAAATTTATACCTCTGTAATTTGAGCACTCACCTTTGTCCCCTTTGCCTTTGTACAATGGCACTATGCAAGCATTCCGCCAATCCTCAGGCACCTCATCATGAATCATACATACATTAAATAACCTTACCAACCAGTCAAAAATACAGTCACCCCTTTTTTAATAAATTCCACTGCAATACCATCCAAACCCACTGCCTTGCCGGCTTTCATCTTCCGCAAAGCTTTCACTGCCTCTTCTCTGTTTACCAAATCATCCTCCCTAATCCTCTCACTTTGCACACCACCTAGACCAAAACACCCTATATCTGCCACTCTATCATCAAACACATTCAACAAACCTTCAAAATACTCACTCTATCTCCTTCTCACATCACCACTACTTGTTATCATCTCCCCATTAGCCCCCTTCACTGAAGTTCCCATTTGTTCCCTTGTCTTACGCACTTTATTTACCTCCTTCCAAAATATCTTTTTATTCTCCCTAAAATTTACTGTTACTCTCTCACCTCAACTCTCATTTGCCCTCTTTTTCACCTCTTGCATAAGGATGGAGTGATTTGAAAGGTGAAAGCAGAACTTGGGAAAAGGGGGTGCAGAGATGGAGTGTGGTGGTGAGGTATGATGGCTAGTGGCAAGCATATCTGCATATGATACTGTTTTTTTTTTGCTGGGGATGAAGAGGGGTTCTAGAACCTTGCAAGCATGTGTGTAAGCACAAGTGATTTAAGGTAAATACAAGTAAAAGTAAAGTGATGGTGTTTAAAAGGCAACAGTGTGAAAGTATAGATTTTTGCCAAGCCATATACAGTGAAAGAAGAAAGTGTACTAAACTATATTTGGGATATGGTGGTAGAAAGATTGAAAGACATGAAAGAATTTAAGTATTTAGGAACTGTCTTGGGTAAGTTCGGTCATATGTAAGGAGAGAAAGCAGCAAGGGTAGAAGAGACATTGGGTTCCTTAATAGAATAATGAAGGGTAGAGGTGTAAGTATGGAAGTGAAGACAGGATCAAGGGACAGCATAGTCCTGCCAACCCTTACCTGCCGAAACATGGCCACGGAATGAGTCATAGAGGTCAAGAATCCAAGCTGTAGAAATGAACTATTTGAGAACATGTGGTATGACTAGATGGAATGAAGAAAGAAATCAGGGGTTGTATGAGAGATGTGGTATGGCAGGGAATGCAAAAGGAACCAATTGTGGAGTGGTAGAGTGGGTGAAACAATACTTTAGAGATGGCTTGAGCATGTGGAAAGAAAGCAAGACTAAGAGTTGAAAAGGAGTGTATGATAGTATGGTGAATGTGTGTGTGTGTTATCCCTGGTGATAGGGGAGAAAGAATATTTCCCACGTATTCCCTGCATTTCGTAGAAGGCCACTAAAAGGGAAGGGACTGGGGGGGCTGGAAATCCTTCCCTCGTCCCCCCCCCCAAAAAAAAAGAAGGAACAGAGAAGGGGGCCAGGTGAGGTCCAGTCCTCTATTCTTAACGCTACCTCGCTAATGCGGGAAATGGCGAATAGGATGAAAGAAAGAAAGTGTGTGTGTGTGTGTGTGAGCAAGACCATGTATGACAGGGATATAGAGGGGAAGAATACTACGGGGAGAGAGATGGTGGAAGAATGCATGCAATAGTGTAAGCAAAGGAGCCATGTAAGGACAAATATATGAAGACTTGCCATGGCCACCCACTTGATGGGAGTCCTGAGGGTAATGGGTATCAGAGATATATAGATAGGTATTTACGTGAGGTAGCAATTGTTACATGCATGGGTATGGAGGATGGAAGGAATAGAATACATGTGCATGGGCCTTTAGCAAGAAGTGAGATAAAAATGGTGATAATAAGGCTAAAGGTAGGAAAGGCACCGGAAGTGGATGGTAATACGACTGAAATGCTGTAGTATGGAGGAGATTGTGATAGAGTGGATGTATTTGAATTGTGATATAGCATGGAAATGGAAGGTTGTGCCTGAGGATCAGTTGAAAGTTCTTATTGTTCCTTTATGCAAAGGAAAAAGTGCTAAGCATGTATGTAGCAATTATAGGGGAATAAATGTTAAGTATACCAGGAAAAGTATATGCAGTCGTGTTGATTGATAGAGTGATAGAAGTGATCGAATGCAGAATGTAGAAAAGGTAGGGGATGTAAGGATCAGATTTTTGTGGTGAAAATGACTGTGGAAAAGTATCTTAACAAATGGTAAGAAGTTGTATGCAGCTTTTATGGATTTGGAGAAGGCCAATGACAAGGTCAAGTTGGATGCTTTATGAGATGTGTTAATGATGTATGGGGTAGTGGGACTACGGCTGGATGGTGTGAAAGCTTCTATAGAGTAATGAATGCATGTGTATAAATGGATTGATAAATGAGTGAAAGTTTTAGTATACATATGGAGGAAGTAAAGTGTTTTAGATATCTGGGAGTGGATCTGGCAGCGGATGGAACCTTGGAAGCAGAAGTGGATCATAGGGTGGGGGAGGGGGCGAAAATCCTGGGAGCCTTGAAGAATGTGTGGAAGTCGAGAACATTATCTCGGAAAGCAAAAATGGGTATGTTTGAAGGAATAGTTGTTCCAACAATGTTGTACGGTTGCGAGGCGTGGGCTATGGATAGAGTTGTGTGCAGGAGGATGGATGTGCTGGAAATGAGATGTCTGAGGACAATGTGTGGTGTGAGGTGGTTTGATCGAGTAAGTAATGTAAGGGTAAGAGAGATGTGTGGAAATAAAAAAAAAAGTGGTTGAGAGAGCAGAAGAGGGTGTTTTGAAATGGTTTGGGCACATGGTGAGAATGAGTGAGGAAAGATTGACCAAGAGGATATATGTGTCGGAGGTGGAGGGAACGAGGAGAAGTGGGAGACCAGATTGGAGGTGGAAAGATGGAGTGAAAAAGATTCTGTGTGATCAGGGCCTGAACATGCAGGAGGGTGAAAGGAGGGCAAGGAATAGAGTGAATTGGATCGATGTGGTATACTGGGGTTGACGTGCTGTCAGTGGATTGAATCAGGGCATGTGAAGCGTCTGGGGTAAACCATGGAAAGCTGTGTAGGTATGTATATTTGCGTGTGTGGACGTATGTATATACATGTGTATGGGGGTGGGTTGGGCCATTTCTTTCGTCTGTTTCCTTGCGCTACCTCGCAAACGCAGGAGACAGCAAAAAGAAAAAAAAAAAAAAAATTGGTTGTGAAGCAGGGCTGTGTGATGCCACAATAGCTTTTTAAAATATATATGGATGGGAGTGATTAGAGAGGTTAAAGCAAAACTAGGGAAGGGGGATACAGAGATAGAGTGTGGCAGTGAGGTATAGTGACTAGTGACAAGCTTGTTTGCTGAGGATACTGTGTTGTTTGGTGTGAGTGAAGAGGAGTTGCAAAAGGTTATAAGTGTGTAAGTGTAGGCAGTTGAAAGTAACTGTGAATAAAAGTAAAGTAATGATGTTTGAGAGGAAACATTGAAAATATAAATTTTGCAAAAACCTCATAGAGTGTAAAGTGAACAAAGAAAGTGCACTAAATTGTCTCTAAGATATAGGGGGAGAAAGAGTGGAAGGAGTGAAAGTTTTAAGTATTCAGGAGTTGTCTTGTGTAAGGGTTGGAGAGATGGAAGGAGAGATAAGGGAGAGAGCATTACAGGGTAGAAGAGCCATTGGGTCCCTTAATAAAATAATGAAGGGTAGAGGTGTAATTATGGAAGAGAAGAAAGGATCAAGGGACAATCATAGTCGTCCTGACCTATGCAGCTATTCAGGCTGTCGGAATGAGCTGTTTGAGACAAGCATGTGGTATGGCAGTGGATATGAAGGGAATGAGTTGTGGAGTGGTAGAATGGGTAAAACATATTCTTTGTTATGGTTTGGGCATGTGGGAAGAATGCAAGATGTGAAGTTTACAAGGAGAGGGTGTGATATTACAAGTAAAGGGGTTGACTGGGAAATAGAGAGGAAAGTACTCATGGGAGGGAAATGGTGGAAGAATTCTTGGAATAGTGTATGCGAGGGAGGCATGTAAGGACAGGGATAAGTGGAAAATTTTGCTATGGCCACATACTTGTTGGGAGTTCCTGGAGGGCACAGGTATCAGAGAGATAGATAGATAGACTGAGAAAAAATCAGACTCACTTCCCAGGCCTTCTCATTCCCTGCAGACTGCATATTGGTCCCTGTTGCCAAGACTTAACTTATCTCTCTCTCTATCCCATCCATTAACAAATAAAAAAAACACGGTAACATCATGCATCCTTATTGTAGACCAGCCTTCACTTGGAACCCTTCTCTCTTCCTACTTGTATGCATGCCTTAAACCCTTGATAAAAACTTCTTACTGCTTTTAGCAGCTTTCCTCCCACACTGTATATTCTTACAACCTTCCACAAGGTATCTCTGTCTATCTATATATCTGATGTCCAATCCCTCGAGGAACTCCTCTCAAGGGAGTGGCCATGGCCAAAAACTTGCCACTTAACCCTGTCCTCACATGCTCCCCTTGCATTCTTCCACCATTACTATCCCTCCACTATTCTTCCACTCTGTTTACCTATGTCATAGGTGGTCTTCCTTTCACACCAACCCCTTTAACTTTACTATCATACACTCTTCTGTTTACCTATGTCATAGGTGGTCTTCCTTTCACACCATCCTCTTTAACTTTACTTTCATACACTCTCCTTGTAAACTACCAGTCTTGAATTCTTTCCACACGCCCAAACCAACTCAAAGTATTACGTTCACCCACTCCACAATTCATTCCCTGCCATACCACATCTCTTATACACCCCTTTCTTTCTCACTTCATTCCATTTCATCATACTACATGTTCCTCTAAAGTAGTTCGTTTCTGCAGCCTGGATTCTTGACATCTGTGACTCATTCCATGTCCATGTTTTGGCTGCATAGGTCAGGGTTGGGAGGACTAAGGTGTCCCCTAATCCTCTACTTCCATACCTTTACTCTTCATTATTCTATTAAGAGACCAAATGATTCTTCTACCCTATACTGTTTCCTTCATATCATCAAACATTCCCAAGACAGCTCCTAAATTCTTAATTCTCTCACCTTTTTCAGTCTCTCCCCACATACCTAAAACACAGTTAAGTACACTTTCTTCTTTCACTCTATATGGTTTTGCAAAATCTATACTTTCATTCAGTTTCCTCTCAAACACCAGTACTTTTATTTGCATTTAACCTTCAATCACTTATGCTTGCATACATCATAAACCACATTTACAACCTTCTGCAACTCCTCTTCACTCTCAACAAACAACTCCGTATCATTCACAGGGTTGCCATTAGTCACTATATCTCATTGCCACACTCCATTTCTTCATCTTTTTCCCCTAGTTTTGCTTTCGTCTTTCTCATCACTCCATCCATATGTTTTCTTATTATTCATTTTTCTACTCAATCTCTGTTTCCCACGCCAAAGAGGCAGTGCTAGGAAACAGACGAAGAATGGCCCATCCACTCATATACACATATATATATATATATACATAAATGCCCATATACATACATACACATATCAAAATATACACATGTACATATTCATACGTGCTTGCTTTTATTCATTCCTAGGGCTACCCCACCCCACAGGAAACAGCATCGCTACCTCCTGTTTCAACAAGGTAGCATCAAGAAAACAGACAGAAAAGGCCTCATTCCTTCACACTCAGTCTCTAGCTGTCATGTGTAATGCACCGAAACCACAGCTCCCTATCCACATCCAGGCCCCACACACCTTTCCTTGGTTTACCCCAGACGTGTCACATGCCCTGGTTCAGTCCATTGACAGCACGTTGACCCCAGTATACCACATTGTTCCAATTCACTCTATTCCTTCCACGCCTCCCACTCTTTTGTATGCAGGCCCCGATCACTCAAAATCTTTTTCATTCCATCTTTCCACCTCCAGTTTGGTCTCTTGCTTTTCCTTCTTCCCTTCACCTCTGACACATATATCCCCTTTGTCAATCTTTCCTCACTCATTCTCTTCATATGTCCAAACCATTTCAACAAACCCTCTTCTGCTCTCTCAACCACACTATTTTTTATTTCCACAAATTTCTCTTACCCTTTCATTACTTACTCGATCAAACCACCTCGCACCACATATTGTCCTCAAACATTTCATTTCCAACATATCCACCCTCCTCCGTATAACCTTATCTATAGCCCATGCCTCGCAAGCTATAACATTGTTGGAACTACTACTCTTTCAAACATACCCATTTTTGCTCTCCGAGATAACATTCTCTCCTTCCACACATTCCTCATCACTCCCAAAACCTTTACCTCTTCCCCACTGTGACTCACCTCTGCTTCCGGGGTTCCATTCACTGCTAAGTCCACTCCCAGGTATCTAAAACGCTTCCTCCAGTTTTTCTCCATTCAAACTTACATCCCAGTTAACTTGTCCCTCAACATTACCGATCCTAATAACCTTGCTCTTATTTATATTTACTATCAACTTTCTCCTCTCACACACTTTTCAGTTACCAACCTCTGCAGTTTCTCACCTGAATCAGCTACTAGAGCTGTGTCATCATTGAACAACAACTGACTCCCTTCCCAAGCCCTCTCATCCCCAACAGACTGCATACTTGCCCCTCTCCCCAAAACTCTTGCATTTACCTCCCAATCACCCTATCCATAAACAAATTAAACAACCATGGAGACCTCACACACCCCTGCCACAGACCAATTCATTGGGAACCAGTCACTCTACTTTTTTCCTTCTCTCACACATGCTTTACATCCTGACCCCCCCCCCCCCCCCCCCCCCCCCCCCCCCCCCCCCCCCCCCCCCCCCCCCCCCCCCCCCCCCCCCCCCCCCCCCCCCCCCCCCCCCCCCCCCCCCCCCCCCCCCCCCCCCCCCCCCCCCCCCCCCCCCCCCCCCCCCCCCCCCCCCCCCCCCCCCCCCCCCCCCCCCCCCCCCCCCCCCCCCCCCCCCCCCCCCCCCCCCCCCCCCCCCCCCCCCCCCCCCCCCCCCCCCCCCCCCCCCCCCCCCCCCCCCCCCCCCCCCCCCCCCCCCCCCCCCCCCCCCCCCCCCCCCCCCCCCCCCCCCCCCCCCCCCCCCCCCCCCCCCCCCCCCCCCCCCCCCCCCCCCCCCCCCCCCCCCCCCCCCCCCCCCCCCCCCCCCCCCCCCCCCCCCCCCCCCCCCCCCCCCCCCCCCCCCCCCCCCCCCCCCCCCCCCCCCCCCCCCCCCCCCCCCCCCCCCCCCCCCCCCCCCCCCCCCCCCCCCCCCCCCCCCCCCCCCCCCCCCCCCCCCCCCCCCCCCCCCCCCCCCCCCCCCCCCCCCCCCCCCCCCCCCCCCCCCCCCCCCCCCCCCCCCCCCCCCCCCCCCCCCCCCCCCCCCCCCCCCCCCCCCCCCCCCCCCCCCCCCCCCCCCCCCCCCCCCCCCCCCCCCCCCCCCCCCCCCCCCCCCCCCCCCCCCCCCCCCCCCCCCCCCCCCCCCCCCCCCCCCCCCCCCCCCCCCCCCCCCCCCCCCCCCCCCCCCCCCCCCCCCCCCCCCCCCCCCCCCCCCCCCCCCCCCCCCCCCCCCCCCCCCCCCCCCCCCCCCCCCCCCCCCCCCCCCCCCCCCCCCCCCCCCCCCCCCCCCCCCCCCCCCCCCCCCCCCCCCCCCCCCCCCCCCCCCCCCCCCCCCCCCCCCCCCCCCCCCCCCCCCCCCCCCCCCCCCCCCCCCCCCCCCCCCCCCCCCCCCCCCCCCCCCCCCCCCCCCCCCCCCCCCCCCCCCCCCCCCCCCCCCCCCCCCCCCCCCCCCCCCCCCCCCCCCCCCCCCCCCCCCCCCCCCCCCCCCCCCCCCCCCCCCCCCCCCCCCCCCCCCCCCCCCCCCCCCCCCCCCCCCCCCCCCCCCCCCCCCCCCCCCCCCCCCCCCCCCCCCCCCCCCCCCCCCCCCCCCCCCCCCCCCCCCCCCCCCCCCCCCCCCCCCCCCCCCCCCCCCCCCCCCCCCCCCCCCCCCCCCCCCCCCCCCCCCCCCCCCCCCCCCCCCCCCCCCCCCCCCCCCCCCCCCCCCCCCCCCCCCCCCCCCCCCCCCCCCCCCCCCCCCCCCCCCCCCCCCCCCCCCCCCCCCCCCCCCCCCCCCCCCCCCCCCCCCCCCCCCCCCCCCCCCCCCCCCCCCCCCCCCCCCCCCCCCCCCCCCCCCCCCCCCCCCCCCCCCCCCCCCCCCCCCCCCCCCCCCCCCCCCCCCCCCCCCCCCCCCCCCCCCCCCCCCCCCCCCCCCCCCCCCCCCCCCCCCCCCCCCCCCCCCCCCCCCCCCCCCCCCCCCCCCCCCCCCCCCCCCCCCCCCCCCCCCCCCCCCCCCCCCCCCCCCCCCCCCCCCCCCCCCCCCCCCCCCCCCCCCCCCCCCCCCCCCCCCCCCCCCCCCCCCCCCCCCCCCCCCCCCCCCCCCCCCCCCCCCCCCCCCCCCCCCCCCCCCCCCCCCCCCCCCCCCCCCCCCCCCCCCCCCCCCCCCCCCCCCCCCCCCCCCCCCCCCCCCCCCCCCCCCCCCCCCCCCCCCCCCCCCCCCCCCCCCCCCCCCCCCCCCCCCCCCCCCCCCCCCCCCCCCCCCCCCCCCCCCCCCCCCCCCCCCCCCCCCCCCCCCCCCCCCCCCCCCCCCCCCCCCCCCCCCCCCCCCCCCCCCCCCCCCCCCCCCCCCCCCCCCCCCCCCCCCCCCCCCCCCCCCCCCCCCCCCCCCCCCCCCCCCCCCCCCCCCCCCCCCCCCCCCCCCCCCCCCCCCCCCCCCCCCCCCCCCCCCCCCCCCCCCCCCCCCCCCCCCCCCCCCCCCCCCCCCCCCCCCCCCCCCCCCCCCCCCCCCCCCCCCCCCCCCCCCCCCCCCCCCCCCCCCCCCCCCCCCCCCCCCCCCCCCCCCCCCCCCCCCCCCCCCCCCCCCCCCCCCCCCCCCCCCCCCCCCCCCCCCCCCCCCCCCCCCCCCCCCCCCCCCCCCCCCCCCCCCCCCCCCCCCCCCCCCCCCCCCCCCCCCCCCCCCCCCCCCCCCCCCCCCCCCCCCCCCCCCCCCCCCCCCCCCCCCCCCCCCCCCCCCCCCCCCCCCCCCCCCCCCCCCCCCCCCCCCCCCCCCCCCCCCCCCCCCCCCCCCCCCCCCCCCCCCCCCCCCCCCCCCCCCCCCCCCCCCCCCCCCCCCCCCCCCCCCCCCCCCCCCCCCCCCCCCCCCCCCCCCCCCCCCCCCCCCCCCCCCCCCCCCCCCCCCCCCCCCCCCCCCCCCCCCCCCTCTCTCACACATGCTTTACATCCTTGGTAGAAACTTTTCACTGCTTCTAGTAACTTATCTCCCACACCATATACTCTCAAGACCTTCTGCAAAGTATCTCTATCATATGCCCTCTCCAGATCCATAAATGCTACATACAGATCCATCTGTTTTTTCTAAGAATTTCTCACAAACATTCTTCAAAACAAACACCTGATCCATGCATCCTCTACCACTTCTGAAACCACAAGGCTCCTCCCCAATCTGATGCTCTGTACATGCCTTCACCTACTCAATCAGAGCCCTCCCATATAATTTCCCAGGAATACCAACAAACCTATGCCTCTGTGGTTTGAACACTCTCCTTTATCCCCTTTGCCTTTGTACAGTGGCACTATAAAGCCATTCTGCCAATCCTCATGCATTTCACCATGATCCATACATACATTTAAAATCCTTACCAACCAGTCAACAACACAGCCTTGCCTCACACCCACTTGTATACCAAAACTGTCTCTCAAGTCTCCAACCATTTGCTCCTCTGTAGAAGGCTTGCACACCATCCAACAGATCCCATAAAGCATTCCACATGATTCTGTCATGTGCCTCCTCAAAATCCATTCACTAAATACTTTTCCATGGTCATCTTTAACTCAAAAGTCTGATCCGTACATCCCCTACCATTCCCTAAAACCCAGTTGCTCCTCACTTGTTCTGCATTCGGTCTCTTCCATCACTCTTATCAATCCACTATTGCATACACTTTCCCTGCTATACGTAACTGGCTTATTCCCCTACAATTAATACTAACATCCTTCGCATATTTTCCTTTGAATACAGGAGCAATAATAGCTTTCACACAATCCTCAGCACAGCCTTATGTTTCCAAGCTAAATTATATATCAGATGCATCCACTCTATCACACTTTTCCTCCATTCTTCAGCATTTCAGCTATAATCCCATCAACTCCAGGTGCCTTTCCTACCTTTACCCTCTTTCTTGCCCTTCTTTCCTCCTTCTTTGCTATAAGGCCTTGCATTTGTATCCTCTTCCTTCCATATTCCACACCCATGCGTGTAATAACTGCTGCCTCAACTTATCCTACATTCATCAGTTCTTCATAATATTCTTTCCATCTTCCTTTCACTTCCTCCTTTTTATTCAGCTACTCCCCTTCCTTACTTCTCACATTAACATTCTCACTCTTACATCCACCTCTTTCCTGTTTCACCTCCTTCCCGCATAGTTTTTTATTTTCCCTAAACTTCTTTTCTTTTAACTTTCTTCCAAAATCGTAATCTACTCTTTCTGTGCTTTCCTCTATCAGCTTCTTAACATTCCACTTACACATTTTATATTCTTCCCTCCTCCTTTATTGAACTTCCACTGATACATTCCTTTTGAGCAATCTACCATATGCCTTTTTGTTATTGTCCGCAACATTTCAAAACTTTTCCGTTTAACTTGCAGTGCTCCATATATTCCTATATCTTGCAACTGTATCCAGCTACTAATTCTACTACCTTTAATAGCATTTCTTTAAATATTGTAAACTCCTCGTTCATCATGACTGTAGTCCTACATTCATGGCACTTCCATCTAAACTTCGTCCCTTCCTTTCATACTCCTCCCTACTTTTTTTTTATTTGTTTTCCTGCTTGCCAACACTTTTACCTTTCCATTTTCCTTTGCACCATACCTCCACTTCTCCCTGATCCTCATTCCCAGAAGAACCACAAAGTGGTCAGTCTCCAAAGAATCCTCTCAACTGTAGCATCCAGCACAGCCTTCCTCAATCTTTGATCCATTGCCACATAGTTGACCAAAGCCTTTTGTTCTTCTGTTTCTTCATTTCTTATCCATGTATACCTGTGGATCATCTTGTGCTGAAAAAAATGTCTGCAAGGAATATATCCCTCTCAAGATAACTTCCTCTCTCATTTATTCCAGACACTCCTCATTTACCAACTATCTCACCCTCACCAAGTTCATCACATCCCACCTTGCATTCACGTTACCCATTACAACCATGTGCCTCTTATTCTCAGAACTGTTTATACAGTCATTTAGATTTCTTTAGAGACGCTTCACTTCATCCATATCTTGTATAGTCTTCAGAGTCATGAATGCACATATGCATACTTCACAATTCCAATCTTTTCCTTTCACCCACACTATTCTTGATTCAGTCCATAAATGCTCTGTAACACCCTTGCTGATAGCAGAATTGCACATCCTTCTATCCCTCCTTCTCTGCTCTCTCAATCCCAAGGACATCCAAGCCATAACTTTTACACCTCTCCACAAGCTCCCTCCTTTTACTTTCACTAGTCATCCCGTTTACTCCTTGGCATAACTTTAGTGTCACTTCTCAGCTTTTTGTGCCTCACCCTTGACAGGCCACATGCACAGTGTTTCCAAAGGAAGTGAGGCTCAAAAGTTGTCCGAAAAACCTTATCACATGCTTTCTAGAGATCCATAAATGCCACATACAAGTCCGTCTTTCTCTAAATACTTCTCACACACTTTTTAAAGCAAACACCTGATCCACACATCCTCTACTTCATATGAAACCACACTACTCCTCCCCAGTCGATGCTCTGTACATAACTTCACTCTCAATCACAACCCTTCCATACAACATACCAGGTACACTCAACAAACTCATACCCCTTACTTTTAACAGTCATCTTAACCCCTTTGCTTTTATACATTAGCACTATACATACATTCCACCAATCCTTAGGCATCTCACCAAGATCCATACATATATTGATAATTCAAACTAACCAAGCAACAAGACAGTCACTCTTAATAAAATCTGCAGTTCCATCTACTCTAGTACCTTGCCAAATTTCATCTTACGTAAGGCTTTCACCACCTCTTTTCTCTTCACCAAACCAATCTCCAAGACACTGTCACTTTGCATACCACCCCAGCCCATACACCCTACATCTGTTACCAAATCATCAGACACAGTCAATAGTTCTTTAAAATATTCATTCCATCTCCTTATTTCATCACTATGTGTTACCACTTCCCCTTTTGCCACCTTCACTGATTTTCCTATTCTCTCTCTCTTTTTTTCTAACCTCCAAAACATGTTGTTCTCCCTAAAGTCTACTGATGCTCACTCACCCCAACCTAAAGTTTACTGTTGATACTCACTCACCCCAACTCTCATTTGCCCTGTTTTTCAACCCTTGCACCTTTCTCGTGACCTATCTTTCTCTTACACATCCCCCATTCATTTGCACTCCTTCCATGTTAGTACTATCATAGCATTTATCTTTCCTCTTTCCCTAGCAACTTTACTTCTTCATCCCACCACTCACTACCCTCTCTAATCTGTCAGCCTCCCACCTTTCGCATGCCACATGCATCTCTGGCACATGCTATCACTGCTTCCCAAAATACCTACCATTCCTCACTCACTCTCCTTGTTTCATTTACTCTTACCTTTTGCCATTCTACACTCACTCTCTCCTGGTATTTCTTCACACATATATGTTTTTGCAAGCTCACTTACTTTCACCATTCTTCTCTGATAGCTTCCTATTTTCCTTAAAGGCTCTACAAATCTTCACCCTTACTTCCAAAAGATCAAAGATCCCCCCCACTTGCCCCTCTCAGCACATTTACATCCAAAAGTCTCTTTTTACACACTTGTCAATTAATATGTAATCCAATAGTGCCCACTGACTATCTTCCCTGCTTGCAATGTATAGTTATGTATATACAGCATTAATGAGGTGGCCTTGAGTAGAGCATTCACTTGCCCATGGGTAAAAAAATCTACTGTTGCTTCTCATGTAAATGCACAGTTTAATGTCTCATTATCTTCCTCCCTTGTTATATGCTCTCAATCCTTTCCTTTGAATGTTTTAATAGGAGAATATGTATTTCAGTGACATAACACACTTGAGTACCAGCCACAGCACACAAATATATGTAACTTTAGCCCCTTCACCACCATTCTTAAAATCATCCTCATTCATCTTGGGTACTTTTGGGTTTCTTCATCCTATCCTAGCATCACCTAATTTGTGACTTTCTAGAAATAACAAATTCATATTGCTATAATCATTGCACTGTTTTCACTTTTGTAATCTACAATCATTGCAGCAACCCAATTCTTTGAGAGTTTAGTCTTTCCTTACACTCTTTACATGAAAACATTGAGTCACACATTACCATACCCTTATTCCTTGGGATTTCTCTCATGAGCTTTGAGCTTTGCCCAACTTCACCTTATGTACAGTTTGCAAACATGTAATCTTGCACTTAATCACACCCATTGCCATCAGCCATACCCAATGATTTCACAATCTGTTCTTTGCTATTCAGTACATCCAATACTGTATTGTCTCCCTTTGTTATTTGATACTCTACACATTAATTTTTTTCAAATGCCATTTAAATAAAAACATCCCTTTGTTTTCCTGAACGGCATCTACCTGCCTTTCTAATCTCTTTTCCAACTTGCATACCGTGCACTTCATAAACGAAGATTTTTCTTCATTTTTGAGAAACCCCCATTACTATCATACAAACTAACTGAACTTTGGCATGAGTGTTTCTAGAGTATTTCAGTGTCAGAGCTATTTTATTAGTTGGACCATTTCTGGGAACACAAAAAGAATTCTTGTGCTTACGTGCTTCAGTAGACCTTGGAGACATTGCAGACTTTTCCTGCTTCTTGTCATACTCTTGAGCTTCCTTATTCAAATTTTTACTTCTTGAATTCTCTCTTCAAATTCCAGTATGCTGCATCATCAACTGACCATTAAAATTTTTGACTGATATTTACTGTAGATGTGCAAAATATTAACATTAGGTGAAATCTGAAAAACCATATACACAAAGGCTTTAATCTATTTCAGATGACAATGCAGACACAGTAAAATCACAGCTTAAAAACATCAAACAAAAGCTTAGTTGCTATGGCTTTTGTCCTTTCTGGGACACTTCTGCTGGATAATTTTAACTCAGCATGAATAAGGGTACAAAACTTTTGTTTTTTCTTAGGAAATATTCTTCTACTCTGACCATTTCTGGTTCCCTGGGCCAAAGTTTAATTGAGAACAGCAACTGGACTTGAGAAACTACAATGAGAAATTCTGGGGTTTGTGACACATTTAATAAGTGAGGATACAATTGAAAATGATACATATCATTCATACAAATTGCTTTGAGTACTTCGGCCTGGGGATGAGCCAGATTTCTCTGTAGACAGGTTAAAAATAAATAGCAGTATATAAAAGGGGAAATATTTAAAAAATGAACCAGCCAATACAGATTATGACATGGAATCAATGATCAGAAAATTCAGATGACTTATCAGTAAGGCTTATGGACTTTATCAACTACTGTCTAAAAACGTAAGTTTCATCATGCTCTGGGTAGATCAGAGAGATCTGGTTTTAAATGTTCCTTGAGTTCTAACAAGATGATAATTCTTTGTCTGATACAAAATGTGAAAATGAATAATGCATTCATACATACATCTTTTGGTATATGGAATGCTATAAAAACATGTTGGCTGGGCTCGGCAAACTTCAGGGGGAAGTTTGTTGTCTTGTGCAGAGGCCACAGGGGTGGCAAAAAAAAAAAATAAATTTGTCATGTTCAAATGAATGAATGAATTAATTCATACATGAAGGAGGGGATAAAGCATAGTTAAATTGGTGCACAATTGGATTGGGTTAGTCCTCTGCACAAGAAAACTCCAATTTCTTCTTATCTCCCTTTCAGATACAATATAAGTCGTACATTTGGTCCAAGAAAATTGAGGGGACCCACTGAAAGTGATCCGAGACCAGCTCTCTTCTATTTATGATCAACTTGTGCACAATAGCTCTAACACTAGGATGATGATGATGATAATTAATAATAATAATAATAATAATAATAATAATAATAATGATATTATAATATAAGAAGCCAATGACTAAACAACCCAGCCTGCTCCCACCAAGTATGGCAGTGCTGTTGAGGTTATGTTGTGTGGTGATGAAGAGTTCTCACTCTTAATATATTTTTTCCTAATTATATAATGCTTTGACTAAATTATTAATTTTGTGGATCCAAAGATAATTTATAGCTACTAACACAGACTGAGGAAATAAACTCTTGGACTGGAAAAAGGCTTCCACTTCTCAGGGGACATCACCACAGGCGAGACCTATGCATGGGTAGGTGGGCGGCGGGCTGTGGTGGCCCATATTACGCCAGGGCTGGAATGGGATTCCGGGAACAGGAATGGGAGGATAATTGACTTGGGGAATTTGTGAGGTGGGGTGGGGCAACATGGGTGAAGAGGCCCAGGTTAAAACAGGGTAACACCTGCAAGGTGGAAGTTGCCAAGTGGAGGCATAAGCCTTACCTTAAGTTGTGTATACATTACTAAGATCAGATCAAAGCAGAAAAATTAAGTAAGCAAGCACTTATTGCTTCCTTTGCAGTAGAGAATACCATACTTAAATTAAGATAGATTTATGAGACTTTGGTTTAGCAGGAGATGCCTCGGTCTCTCCACCCACAGCTGACCCACAATCTACAAACATTAGCACTTCAGAAATCAACTGTCACTTCTTCCAAAAACTTGCACAGCAAGACACCAAGAGAAGACTACAGTTCAGTAACAAACTTGCTAATCAGTGAATGCCTACAATAATGAAGCTGCTGTCACGTCTAATTGCTCTTGCTGTCTAGCTTTCATACAGATGAGCAAATATTGAAAAAGAACTATTTCATTCTTTGAGACATCTATCTCCTCCTTAAATATCTACACATGTACAAAAACTTTACATACATTCAACACTTTTCTCATACACGGTAATTCAGTACTGCCTGAGATTCATTTGTGAGTATACAGGCCTGGCTTTCGCCTGCAGAATGCACACAGTTGCAGTACTGACCTGATATAATCTAAGGGTGAGAGTAGTATACAAGGGGAGATGAACCAACCACATCCTCATACGCACATTTAAAGAGTACACTATGTAACTCATTATGTGAGAACCAATACTCGCTGTCCTCAGAGAGTCTGTGGTGCCATACATTGAACCTTTGTATTTCTTGATATGCTTCACAGTTGTAGTGAATGAGGACAAACGCAAAATCAGTAAGTAGAGTACAAAAATGTACTTTAAAGTCAGTAATTCACAAATCAAAACAGATTTGCCTTGGGTACTTGGCACGTAACATGGGTCATAACAAAAACACGTAAATACTCGATCCAAGTCTTTTTTCCACTTTCATCTCATACTATCACACAACTGTCTTTTAAGGAATGTTAGTTCTTCTCCCACCACAGTCATCAATGAGACTGATACACTGCCTTAAAAAAGGCTGGCTGTCCATCAGTTCTTAATTAGATGGGATTTGTCTCATCACTAAAAATGATTGTAGAGGGAGCTGTAAATTTACACTGATCACTGGCATTTTCCATCACCTCACTGTAAGAAGTCTTGGCACTGTGAGGGTCATGCCACCAATATGCAGAACACAAGGCAGGAGGACAAAAAGTCTCTTCTGGGGAGGATCTGTGGTCAGTCCCCAGGACAGCCACACTAGGTTTATGGCTGCCTGAAGGCAGGCCACGTGGAGGATACATTTCATACTACCACACAAAAGGACAGCATGGAGTATGCTATACATTACATGTATGCAATTCCAGATACATTCTAATACTGTATTAATCTCTGCTAAATGAACTATATTGAAACTCTCATCAAGTTACGCTGAAGTGAATGATGATACTCAAACTTTTTTGACATAGATCTAAATGATCTGAAGACTGAATTTCATACATAGCACCAGTTAAGATTTCAAGACATTCACTGATATATGGATGTGATTCATGATTTGATAAATCATGCTGATATTGCTGATTTAATTAACTATTTAAGGCAACATGTATGATGTAGAAGATATAATCTTGTGGCAACATATCTCTCCACACAGAATTTCATATTATCTTAAAACTGAGGGACGGATCCCTCCCTCCTGACCAGAGTCCTCCTGGGCTAGAAAATGTGAACAGTGCTCCACGATGGTCGGAGAAGCTTTATCAGTGAGGTGAATCCCATGGCAAGGCTTCAGCTTTTGAGACTTAGTGGTCCTCCTCCTCTTCAGATTCTCCATGACCATACATATCTGCTAATTTGCTGAAACGTGGACCCCAGTTGTTCAGGTAGTCAAAGTCCTGTTCGTTGTCATCAGTTCCTGCAGGAAAAACAAATACTGTTAAGACCATGTAAAGATACAGGTTACACCATTTAAAATTAACAGATGCCACTTAGATAATAATATTGTCCTTCCTTGCTTAATGTACATGAAATATGTTATGACAAGCAAACTTACATTTACCATACACTGTTTTCCCACCAAAATCTAGTTATATAAATTGGGATGTATTCCAGATTCAGATTTTTCAAATTCTGGATTACCCTATGTCATACAAAAGTTGTTTATAAGACTGTTTTGCTCTGATATTGTACGTAACAACCTCAACTATAAATGAAAGTTTTGTTCCAAGACCTCATCACTGAATCATTATTCCAAATTTTGGACAATGCATAAGAATATTGTACATTTAGAAAATGTATACTAAGAAAATATATGAAGTGATGTTGTGCGAGCATAAAGCATAAAAAGCTTGATACTGCTATGATGATGGTTGCCACTTTAGCGGGAGATTTTATTATTCTGACTAATGTTCTTATCTAAGATTTCACTGTGCATTTGTGGCAAGTTTACTCAGGCTATGCCCGGCACTGTACTGCCACTCTTTAGCCTTTATTGCCTAACCCTTAACGGGCCACTGGTTGAGGGCAAATGTAGCACCATGTTTGCACAGGCTCCTGCCTAATGTTCATACTGACTACTTACACCTATGTTTCAACCTAATGCTCCTGCCTAAATGTTCCTACCTACTACTACTAACATTTTGTCAAAAGGCAGGGCTAGTGCATAATGCTCACCGCAGAAAAATCTAGACTTACAAAGAATGAACTGTGCGAGTTGTGCTGTCAAGTGTTATGTATGACGAGGAGGGAATGTATATTCGGGGACAGAATGCCTAGTATTTTGAAGGTTTGTTGAATGTGTTTAATGATAGAGTGGCAGATATAGGGTGTTTTGGTCGAGGTGGTGTGCAAAGTGAGAGGGTTAGGGTGAATGATTTGGTAAACAGAGAAGAGGTAGTAAAAGCTTTGTGGAAGATGAAAGCCGCCAAGGCAGCGGGCTTGGATGGTATTGCAGTGGAATTTATTAAAAAAGGGGGTGACTGTATTGTTGACTGGTTGGAAAGGTCATTTAATGTATGTATGACTTATGGTGAGGTGCCTGAGGATTAGCAGAATGCTTGCATAGTGCCATTGTACAAAGGCAAAGGGGATAAAAGTGAGTGCTCAAATTACAGAGGTATAAGTTTGTTGAGTATTCCTGGTAAATTATATGGGAGGGTAATGATTGAGAGGGTGAAGGCATGTACAGAGCATCAGATTGGGGAAGAGCAGTGTGGTTTCAGAAGTGGTAGAGGGTGTGTGGATCAGGTGTTTGCTTTGAAGAATGTATGTGAGAAATACTTAGAAAAGCAAATGGATTTGTATGTAGCATTTATGACAGAGGTGATAGAGATGCTCTGCGGAAGATAGTAAGAATATATGGTGTGGGAGGTAAGTTGTTAGAAGCAGTGAAAAGTTTTTATCGAGGATGTAAGGCATGTGTACGTGTAGGAAGAGAGGAAAGTGATTGATTCTCTGTGAATGTTGGTTTGCGGTAGGGGTGTGTGATGTCTCCATGGTTGTTTAATTTGTTTACGGATGGGGTTGTTAGGGAGGTGAATGCAAGAGTTTTGGAAAGAGGGACAAGTATGCAGTCTGTTGTGGAGGAGAGAGCTTGGGAAGTGAGTCAGTTGTTGTTCGCTGATGATACAGCGCTGGTGGCTGATTCGTGTGAGAAACAGCAGAGGCTGGTGACTGAGTTTGGTAAAGTGTGTGAAAGAAGAAAGCTGAGAGTAAATGTGAATAAGAGCAAGGTTATTAGGTACAGTAGGGAAGAGGGACAAGTCAACTGGGAGGTAAGTTTGAATGGAGAAAAACTGGAGGAAGTGAAGTGTTTCAGATATCTGGGAGTGGATCTGGCAGCGGATGGAACCATGGAAGCGGAAGTGAATCATAGGGTGGGGGAGGGGGCGAAAGTTCTGGAAGGGTTGAAGAATGTGTGGAAGTCGAGAACATTATTTCGGAAAGCAAAAATGGGTATGTTTGAAAGAATAGTGGTTCCAACATTGTTATATGGTTGTGAGGCGTGGGCTATAGATAGAGTTGTGCGGAGGAGGGTGGATGTGCTAGAAATGAGATGTTTGAGGACAATATGTGGTGTGAAGTGGTTTGATCAAGTAAGTAATAATAGGGTAAGAGAGATGTGTGGTAATGAAAAGAGTATGGTTGAGAGAGCAGAAGAGGGTGTTTTGAAATGATCTGGTCACATGGAGAGAATGAGTGAGGAAAGATTGACCAAGAAGATATATGTGTCACAGGTGGAGGGAATGAGGAGAAGTGGGAGACCAAACTGGAGGTGGAAAGATGGAGTGAAAAAGATTATGAGTGATCGGGGCCTGAACATGCAGGAGGGTGAAAGGCGTGCAAGGAATAGAGTGAATTGGAATGATGTGGTATACCGGGGTTGACATGCTGTCAATGGATTGAACCAGGGCATGTGAAGCGTCTTGGGTAAACCATGGAAAGTTCTCTGGGGCCTGGATGTGGAAAGGGAGCTGTGGTTTCGGTGCATTATACATGACAGCTAGAGACTGAGTGTGAACGAATGTGGCCTTTGTTGTCTTTTCCTAGAGCTACCTCGCGCACATGTGGGGGGGGGGGGTTGTTATTTCGTGTGTGGCGGGGTGGCGATGGGAATGAATAAAGGCAGACTATGAATTATGTACATGAGCATATATGTATATGTCTGTGTATATATATATATATGTATATGTCTGTGTATATATATATATATATATATATATATGTATACGTTGAGATGTATAGGTATGTATATTTGCGTGTGTGGACATGCATGTATATACATATGTATGTGGGTGGGTTGGGCCATTCTTTGGTCTGTTTCCGTGCGCTACCTCGCTAACACGGGAGACAGCGACAAAGTAAAATAAGTATATAAAGAATGCCTAGTCCATGTGCGAGTGAGGTAGGGAAAAAAAAAAAAAGCGACCTGTGCCAGAGGAAAGTAACTTGACAACAAATGAAATGCTGGCTCACTACACAGCCATCACTAACTCTCCTGATACTCAGGTGGTTTGTACTGGTATATCACCTCCCTGGTCATTGGCTGTCTACCAACGACTACCTACCTTGCATTCTCTCCTCTGCTTCAGAGGTTGCTATTCCACTGCCAATATTGTAAACTCCATTACACTGATGTTTTTTTTTCATATATGTTTGTTGTTTCCCATGCTATGTAATGCACTGAAACCATAGCCATCTATCCACAACCAGGCCCCTAGAAACCTTTCTGTGGTTTCCCCTAGCTGCTGTTGTTCCTTCTTTTGAAGAGTAAAATCTTATCTATTAGTAACTATTTCATTTAATTTTTTCCCCAGGATGCCCTTCTAAAATAAGGTCCTGGTGTTATCCAGGACTTCCTTTCCAAAGGCTTTTGGAGTCCAAGACTGTGCTGGTTCCACAGTTCTTTGACAAGTCTGCACTCCCAGTGATACAGTGACTTTTCAATTGCAGTGCAACCTCATGCAGGCAAAGTCTGGTAACACCAGTCAACGGTTTTTAAGAATATTCACTGTTCCATCATTCAACATTACTTTGGAAAGCATTAGAGCTATCCAGCATGGCTTTAGGTCTCATGTTCCACGATTTGTGTTATCTGGCAGCTAGAATGCATTCTAAGAGCTGTTGATTAGCTGGCTCATGACATATGGCTACCTATGCAGGCCAGACCTTTAGTTTTACTTGCCAATTCATGGATGTCAGTCTGCCTTCATTAATATAAGATAAACACCTGTCTTTTAAGCTTTCAAAGAAAGCATCATAGATAAAAGCAAATGATTCCTCATTATACATACATATATAAATATGTTTATTTAGTTATCATAGAATGAAAAATCACTCCATCATAATGTCAACTCACAAATAGAATAGCATGAATCAAATACCACCTTAGCTTGTTGCTTTTCTGAAAAACTGCAATGGCAAATGAACTCGCAATGAAAAGCTAATAACTGTCCTCTGTTGAATCATGAATGATAAGCTTACCTGAAGCCAGAGAGGAGAGGGATCCAGCAGTAGAACCACCACCTTCATACGCATAGTTACGTAGGTCATCAAAAGGTGGAGCATTGGGATCATTATCAGCCTTGCTTTTGTGCTCACTGATGAATACTCCCACATCTGGCTGACCTCCAGGACCATCTATTGGAATGAACAGAATATAAATGAAGGAACATCTTCCAGAATGAGTACCTTATAAGTTGATAAAAGAAAAAAAAAATCAAGCATCCAAAACTCAGATAAGATGTACATCTGATAAAAAGGACTGCAGTAAATTCAGAATAAAAGATATACAGGTACTGTTTTGCTGACTAGTTGGCATTTGTGGGTCAAGCATCATTTTGTCTTGGGTCTTGATAATGTAGGATATGGTTTGGGGGGGAGGGGGCTTTGCTCCCTGCTTGTGAGTTAGGTAAGGCTGGCTGGTTTGACTGTTTTAACACAATACAGTACTCAAGATTTCAACCATTGAACTTGAATTTGAAACTGATTTTTTTGCTCATCAGAAGTGATGTTTGTATGAACCTGGATATTTGCAAATCTTCAATGGCAAAAGTCAATAAATCCAGTATCAAAGTGGAAATAATGGAAAATAAACTAATCAGCTAAACAGCAATTGAATCACTGATGCTGATCTGATCAGTCAATAAAATGACCACCACAAAAAAGTAATCTAATCAGTTCTAACAGTCACCATTTTTCATTATTTCAATTAGATGCATATACTCAATAAAATGAAATGATCAGTCAATAAGTCCCTATCATTATTCTCGTTTACAGAATGTTTTCTAAATCAATGCTTTCCACCAGGTGCCTTGCACACCACCACTGGAACACGAGAACCATCCAGATGGTACGAGGTGTTAGTCTTCCCAGTTTTAGTCGTAAGTATAAAGAAAAAAGTCTTATTCTAATTATGTGGCCCCATGGGCTTTCTTATGTGAAGCTTCAAGGCTAAGCTACAATATGAAGCAGGGATATGACAGATTCCTTTAGAGTGAGAAATCTCTTAGTGAAATTGTACTCTCTTTTGTCGAATGACAGTGACACAACTGAGTCAAAGGTTTCTTTTCACATATGGTGTAGCTCCATAAAGGTGTAGTCTGGTCAGTAACATCTAAAAAGGAATAACAATGCTTTTTTAGGTGAAGGAATGTTAAAGGTGAAGCACTAAAGGCATAGAAGTCACTGGAGTTCACTAGTTATAAAAACTCTTGCCAAGAACATCCCTTGAGGGAGTTCCCAGAGGGAACAGGCATTAGAGATATACATGATAGATAGATAGGAAATTCGGAAAATGCATCTTACTTTAAATATTCCCATGAAATCAAAATTCATTCCAGTTCAGAGTACAGTATTTCATAATAAAAAAGGTGTTTCTGAATAATCTCTACCTAGTTTATTTATATTTGTCTGAATAGTGACCATATGGCACAGCAGTATTCAATTTTGCTTATGTATACACTAAAAATTTTTATCAGCTTTCATTTTCCTTTTTTGTGAAAGTTCTCATTTCATACCAGTTATTTAGAATGATATTGCCTTTATTGATGTGCTCCTTCAACTGAAGTTTCTCATGTGTGATAACTACTAGATTTTTGACATTCAATTCACTTTTAATGTCTTTCTCCACTGGGAGTCACCAATACATTATATATTAAATGCTATTACTCTCTTATTCAAATTTCTCTTTGTTAAATTCCATCCTGTTCACTTATGCCTACCCGTAAATTATAGTTAGGTCCTTTTCAATTTTCTTGTATCTTCTGATCCTACTATTCTACACATTCTCTTGTTATCTGCAAAACATATCTCTCATGTATTTGATACCATTAATACACATGCCTAGTTTTACAAAAACGTAATTCCATATGCAATTACCATGAATTTTCTGTAACTTACATATTCTTTGATTTGTTTCCAAAGTTTATATTTACCCCATTCACTGCTGCCAGGATGAACATAACGTTTTATTTTATTTTCTGCTCTGCTTCCAATGCATACATGTTAAAAATTCTTGAAGACCACTACCTCAAAGTGAAATATAGTTCCATTAATGCTTGTAGAGACATCCAATGTACTGTTTTGAGACACTAAAGCCTAAATCTCTTCCATATACTGGTCAAACTAAGTGAAGATATCAAGAAGACCTGTAAAAGATCTGTCTCCTGTTATGTAATAATTTGTAAAACTGAGACACACTTGCAAGCTAAGTGAATAGAGATGAAAAATATTAGTAATCATACTTGTTTATGAGGAATAAATAATTTACACCTCACTATGTATGCCTAACAGTTATCCCAGAAGCAGAGCAGCATAAGTTAAAGGGTACAAACTGAGTTGTATTTATTTTACCTAGAAAATCATGTTTTAGTTAATTGGAGATATTCTAAAACATTTAAGAATATTAGGACTGTTGCAGCAAAAAGGTTAATAATTAGCTTTACTGCTTTCTGTAATAAATTTTTTTGTCAAGTACTTACAATAAAAAATATTAATATAAAATATCTTTTCTTGCAATAGAGTAAACATCACCTGCTTGCCCTACATCACAATGCTGGCTCACTATCCCTCTTCTACAGGTTTTCTTTCTTTCTTTCAAACTATTCGCCATTTCCCGCGTTAGCGAGGTAGCGTTAAGAACAGAGGACTGGGCTTTGAGGGAATATCCTCACCTGGCCCCCTTCTCTGTTCCTTCTTTTGAAAAAAAAAAAAAAAAAATTAGAGGGGAGGATTTCCAGCCCCTCGCTCCCTCCCCTTTTAGTTGCCTTCTACGACATGCAGGGAATACGTGGGAAGTATTCTTTCTCCCCTATCCCCAGGGATATCTTCTACAGGTATTATTTTAATTTTACCTCCCGAGAGCTGACTGTTTCTGTGCCCCCACCACTAGCTAGATCACACAGCAACCTTGGGACCTGGCCACTGCCGGACCACAGAAAATGCAGAAAAACAGAAATTGACCTCTAAGGAAACCCCCTATGCAATCAGATATAATTTCTTGTTATAAATTCCCTTTGCTCATCATCTGGATACATTTATAATTTACTTATTATACCTAATTGCTATTTCCTGCGTCAGCAAGGGAGCGCCAGGAAACAGCCTAAGAATGGCCCATCCACTCATGTACACATAAACTCCCATACATGCACATATACATATCAACATATACGTACACAGACATACATATATACACATGTACATATTCATACATGCTTGCCTTCATCCATTCCTGTCGCTACCCCACCACACAAGAAATAGCATCGCTACCCCATGCTTCAGCGAGGTAGTGCCAGGAAACCATACAAAAAAGGCCACATTTGTTCACACTCACTCTCTGGCTGTCATGTGTAATGCACTGAAACCACAGCTCCCTATCCACATCCAGGCCCCACAGACCTTTCCATGGTTTACCCCAGATGCTTCACATGCCCTGGTTCAGTCCAGTGACAGCATGTCGACCCCAATATACCACATCGTTCCAATTCACTATTCCTTGTATGCCTCTCACCCTCCTGTATGTTCAGGCCCCAATTGCTCAAAATCTTTTTCACTCCATCCTTCCACCTCCAATATGGTCTCCTGCTTCTCCTTTTTCCCTCCTCCTCTGACACATATATCCTCTTTGTCAATCTTTCCTCACTCATTCTCTCCATGAGTCCAAACCATTTCAACACACCCTCTTCTGCTCTCTCAACCACACTTTTTATTACCACATATCTCTTACCCTTTCATTACTTACTTGATCAAACCACCTCACACCACATATTGTCCTCAAACATTTCATTTCCAACACATCCACCCTCCTCCTTACAACCCTATCTATAGCCAAGCATCAATATAACATTGTTGGAACTACTATTCCTTCAAACATACCCATTTTTGCTCTACGAGATAACGTTCTCTCCTTCTACACATTCTTCATCGCTCCCAGAACCTTCGCCCCCTCCCCAATCCTGTCACTCACTTCCACTTTCATGGGTCCATCAGCTGCTAAGTCCACTCCTAGATATCTAAAAGACTTCACTTCCTCCAATTTTTCTCCACTCAAACTTGCATCCCAGTTCTTTCTTCCACTTCCTTGTTTTCCTCTGCACTTTCTCATGATGATATTGCTTTTTCTCACCTTGCTGAATCATCTCAACATTTTCTTGATCAGCTGCTTAACAAACAACAGGCTCATCATTATCAATGTTCATCCATTCCTCTAAGTTTTCCTCTGTAATCTCCTTGGTTATTGCTAACAGCGCTGCCCTTGTTGCAGATCCATAAACTAATGGCTGCAGATTAAAAATAACCTGGACCATGGGAGTTGCCAGACCACAGAGCCCCAGTTTATTGAAGTACAACCTGTGCTACCATGAATATTTCTCTTCTTCTCATAAGTCTACATAAGATTCAGTTCAACAGGATTTTTGCCTAAAGCAGGGCAATATATTGCAATCACTACACATCTTAATTGTATCATAATGATAAATTCCATTTTAGTCAAGTATAAAACAAACTTCTGCTCTGAAAACAATTGCTTCTAATGGTATGATAAAGCAATAAAGAATTAGTTATCCTTGGTAATTTCATCCTAAGCATTCTAGGAAAAAAAGAAAGAAACATCAACAATGAAAAATGAAATGAAATGAGTCATCTGTTCACTCAGTCCAATGGATGTGATTTAAATTCTTATGTTAATATTCAACTAACCTACAGAATTAATTCTTAAATTATTCAAGAAACAATTAAAAACTGTACATGAACTATACATGAATTTTCTTTATGGGCAAAGAATTAGTTTCCAAAATAAGAGAGCACAAAGGCACTTACATGGCATTTTGCCTAGTAGTGGACCACCATTTCCAATGGCTGGACCCACAGGAATTTGCAGAGGTGTAATGTCAAAGGCTGTCATGTCGTCCTCTCCACCACCCTCATCATCATAATTTATTATGTTTTCACGCACATCATCATATGGATCAGCTTTGGGGAAGTGACGTTCCTTTTGCCGATTATACACCACAAACACCAGTACAAGAACTGGGATAAGAAGAAAGACATACAGAATAACAGTTTCTTTTAAACTCCAGTTTAAAATGAGGCAATAAAAAACCATGAATTATTGTAAGAAAATTTCTGAATAAATTTTCATGAAGAACATTCAAATAATGAATACATACTGCATTATAGCTAATTCTATTAAGAGAATGTTATCAGATATCTATACATGTACATTAGTAGCAATTATTTACATGCAGTGATAATACATACTGAATTCATAAGTAACAATAAAATCATCTGAAGAGTATTGAGTATATATTGCAAAATTTTAAGTTTCTGAAACTTGAACACCTTTTCCAGCTATCAGAGAAATGTAAAGCATGCAAAATCTTCCTAAAATGTTTGAGAACCTTCAGGATGAGATGAAACAACAACTCTCAGAACATTTAGAGAAGAGTTCTTCATGTTAGTCTGGCTAGTAAGCAAGTAAAATAATAAATAAATGAATTGGATACCACTTGGGGATAGGAGAGAAATACTTCCTACATATTCTCTAATTGTCATAGAAGAAAACTAAAGGGAGCAGGAGCTGGAAACCCTCTCCTCCTCAGAACACCTCCTGCTCCTTGGAACAAGTGTCAAGTAAGGCGTGTGCCTCGAAGGCTCAGGATGGGGTGTCTAAATCTGAATGAGTGTGGATGTAACCAAGACGAGAAGGGAGAGACAGGTAGTATGTCTTCAGAGAGGAACCAAAATGTTCAGGCTCTAAACAAAACATAGCTAAAGGGGAAAAGTGATAAATGGTTTTGGAATGTCTTAGGGGTAAGCCAAGGGTTCGTGTGAGGGCAAGAGCTATGGATAGGGTTGCACTTCTGATGAAAGAGGAGTTGCTAGAATGGGGGAAAAGCGTAGGGAAGTGAAGTCAGACTGATGAGGGTAAAAATGAAGGTGGATTGAGAAAGGCTAGTAGTGCTCATGCACCTGGAGATGGAAGGACTAAAGAAAAGAAGCGAGTGTTTTGGGGGGAGCACAGTGCATTAAAAGTTTTGATACAAGAAACAGAGTATTAATGATGGGTTATCTGAATGCAAGAGAGAGTAATGTGACAGTTGAGGGTATAATGGGGGGGGGGGGGGGGTTACCTGATGTGTAAAAGAATGGTGAGCAATGAGTGGAAAAGAACCTGGGAATAACTGGTTTAAAAAGAGCAGCATACATACGTATATATGGGTAAGTAAGAAAGATGAAAAGGGGGCATTAACTGGACTATGTACTTACTAACTGAGTAGCATGCAAAGGAAAGACTGTTAGATGTGAAGATGTTGGAAAGGGCAGCTGGTGGGATGTCATCATTACTTGGTGGTGGCAAGCGTGAAGGTTTGTAGAGATTTTAGGAAAGGAGGAAATGATATGGGTGGGATGAAGGATATGAAAGTGAGTGTGCTTGGAAAAGTGGCTTGTGAAGAGATACCAGGAGAGAGGAATGCAGAATGGCAAAAGGTGAAATTAAATGAAGCTAGGGGAATGGGTGAGAAATGGGAGGTGTTTAAGGAAGTACTGCTTACATGTGCATGAGAAGTGTGTGGCATGCAGAAAGTGGGAAGTGAATAAGTGAAAAAGGGTAGGAGTAGTGGAATGATGAAGTTGCTAGTGCAAGAGAAAAGAAGAGGTCTAAGGGTGTTATTTGCAAGGAAGAAGAGTAAGTGATTATGGCAGAAAAAGAGGGCAAATGAAAATTTAAGACTAGCCAGTATCAGCAAAATGAGGCTAACAGTGTGAGGAAAACTTGATATTTAATGGGAACATCAGTGAAAGGAGTAAAAGGGCAATTGGCAATGATAAGATGAAGAGGAGATGCAGTATTTGAAGGAGTACTGAATGTATTTGACAAGGGTGGCAGAAGTAGGGTGTTTGTGGGTTGGGGAAGTATGTGACGTGGATACGTCATGGCTGGTGGTTTGATGTAAGGAGGTCTCAATGAAAGCTTTATGTAGAATGAGTTGCAGCTTACAGGGATGAGATTGGACAAGTATTTACTACAAATGGAGGTGATTGGGATGCTGATTGGTTAGTTAGGATGAGCTGCTTGAGGACTGGTGAATGCCTGTCTAAAAGTAAGGGGAACAAAAACGAATGCACAAATGGCAAAGGTAGTAAGTTTGTTGAATGTAGCCGGAAAGTTGTATGAAAGAGTGGTGGCACACACAGAGCTTCTGATATGGGGTAGCAGTGCATATTCAGGAGTGGTAGATGTGTGGAACAAGTGTTTGCTTTAATGAATGTGTACAAGAAATACTTAAGAGAAACAGAAGGAAGTGTATCAGGCATTTATGTTTCAGAGAAAAAGTATGATGGGATTGACTGAGATGCTCTGTGCCAGGTATTGTGAATGTCTGGCGAGGGAGAAAAGCTGCTAAAAGTAACAATGATGGCACATTCAAGTGACATCTGCAGAGTCGTGCATCCAAGTTTGGTAGGGTATGTGAAAGGTAAATGTTGAGATTAATGTGAATAAAACAATGTTATCAAGTTTAGCAGTGAAGAGGAACAGGAACTGGAGTGTGTTTGAATAAGTAGAACTTAAAGAAAATGAAGGGATTTAGATATCTGAAAGTGAATATGGCAGTAAATGGAATGATGGGGGCTGAAATAAGCCATAGGGTGGGTGAGGTAGCAAAGGTCCTGGGCATACTGAAGAATGCATGGAAAGAGAGGTCATAGTCTGTAAGGACTAAGATAGGTATGTCTGATGGTATGGTAGTGTCTGATGGTATGGTAGTCCTGTTGGTGCGATATGGAAGTGAGGCGTAGGCCTTAATAAAAATGTAAAGAAGAGGGTGTATGTGTCACAAATGAAATGTTTGCAGACAATATGTGGCATTAAGAAATAAAGTATGAGAAGTATATAAGATGGTGTGATGAAATGGTTCTAACATATGAAAATGATGACTAAGAGGGTATGCATGTCAGCAGTGGAGGGTAGAAGGAAAAAAGGGAAATCAAGGATGAGTTGGAAGGATAGAGAAAAGACCTGAAGGTCTGGGGCCTGCACAGGCAAGGTGTGAGGAGTACAAGGGACAGAGTGAACTGGAGCGATATGGTATGCAAATGAGATAGTGCTCTCATTGGGCTAAACAAAGGCAGGTGAAGTGGTTGGGGAAAATCTTGGATGTAGATGGGGCTCTGGTTTTGGTACTTTTCACATGACAGCTTGAGTGCAGATGTGAATAAATTAGGTAATTTCTCACGGTCTGTTTCTGGTGCTACCTCACTAACATGAGAAATGGTGACCATGTTTGTAAAAAAAAAGAGAAAAAAAAGTGTGTTTGTACACATGCACATACACAGAAGGATAGAAAAAGCTTGTCAGAGGCAGCTTCACTATACTGTGATATTGATTAAAGAGGAGAAAACTGGCTCATGAAGAGATTGGAATTTAATGTTTTTAAAAATGAAGTTTATCCCTGGGGATAGGGGGAGATAGAATACTTCCCATGTATTCCCAGTGTGTCGTAGAAGGCGACTAAAGGGGTGGGAGCAGGGGGCTGGAACCCTTCCCTCCTTGGATTTCAGTTTCTTAAAAGGGAAACAGAAAGAGTAAAGTGGGGAGTGCTCATCTTCCTTGAAGGCTCAGATTGGGTGGTCTGAATGTGTGTGGATGTAACCAAGATGAGAGGAGAGGAGAGATAGGTAGTATGTTTGAGGAAAGAAACCTGGATGTTCTTGCTCTGAGGGAAATAAACTCAAGGGTAAAGGGGAAGAGTGGTTTGGGAAAATCTTGGGAGTAAAGTCAGGGGTTGGTGAGAGTGCAAGTGCTAAGGAAATAGCACTACTGATGCAGGAGTTGTGGGAGTATATGTTAGAGTGTAAGAAAGTAAACTCTAGATTGATATGGGTAAGACTGAAAGTGGATGGAGAGATGGATGATTATTGGTGCTTCTGCACCTGGTCATGATAAGAAAGGTCATGAGATGCAAGAGTTTTGGGAGCAGCTGAGTGAGTGTGTCAGCAGCTTTGATGCACGAGACTGGGTTTTAGTGATGGGTGATTTACATGTGAAGTTGAGTAATGTGGCAGTTGAGGGTATAATTGGTGAACATGGGGTATTCAGTGTTGTGAATGGAAATTGTGAAGAGCTTGTAGATTTGTGTGCTGAAAAAAGACTGGTGACTGGGAATACTTGGTTTAAAAAGAGATATACATAAGTATACATATGTGAGTAGGAGAGATGGTCAAAGGGCATTATTAGATTATGTGTTACTGATAGGTGGGTAAAAGAAAGACTTTTGGATGTTAATGTGCTGAGAGGGAAGCTGGAGGGATGTCTGATCACTATCTTGTGGCGGCCAAGGTGAAGATTTGTAGAGGTTTTCAAAAAGCTTCATCTCTTTGATGTATATCAAACTGACTGTTATATTCCTCTCTTGTGTCTACCCTGATGATGTGATTATTACACGAAAGTGCACTTGGGAACTTTTCGTGTTTCATTTTTCCCCGTGGACTCATAGGAATGTGTATGTATATGTTGATATGTATGTATATGTGCATGTATGGGCATTAATGTATACATGTGTATATGAGTGGATGGGCCATTCTTCGTCTGCTTCCTGGTGCTACCTCACTGATGCGGGAAACAGCGATTAAGTATAATAATAACTAATGATAATGATAATAATAATAATAGTAATGATGATAATCATAATAATAATAATAATCATAATAATAGTAATGAAGCTGAGAGAAGCACATGCTCACTACGGGATGTATTGAAAGAACAAAACCTTATCTGGAAAGGAGTGCTGGATGAATAAAAATATTTGATTTGCTTAAAAAACTCATAATGTTAGGGCTATTAATATGAGAAACTTGAATGAGATGTAGTGGGGAGGATGTTACTGCTGTGAAAGAAGTGAATCATGGTAACATTTCTTAAGAGGTACATTAACCCTTTCACAGGTTTGGCCTTCACTGGAAATCTTTTTACTATGGCCAATGATGAATATGCTTTTTCCAAATCTCAGCCCTACATCATTGTGACTTCCTCCCTGTGCAGCAGTAATTACATGGGTTAATACAAAGCATTAGTATGAAATAAAGCATTATACTGTACCAAAGATAGTATTTCTTCATACAAACCAGAACCAGTCTAGAAGCAATTCTTCAAGTATTTCATGCAATTCAATGGAATACATTCCCAGGTTAATATCACTTCATCTCAGAAAAAACTTACTTAGCAATAATGCGAGAATACAGATGACAATGGCAACAACAAAATCAGTGGAGGGTTTGATAATAGTCTCTCCTAAGACAGCAACGCAGTCTTCTCCATAGAAACCGTTGACACAATCACAAGTATAGCCAGGTTCTAAATCACGACATACACCTCCATTATAGCATGGCTGCCACAGTTCACACTCGTTGATGTTGACACAGTCATGAAGGTTTGGAACATACCCTTCAGGACAGCTGAGGAATGAATGATTGAAGTATACTATATACCTGTTGAACCTTATTCCTTTTAGTTGGAGGGATTTGTTTTTCCCCACTGACTCTTAGGAGAATATATCCCTATTTAAACAAAAAAAAAAAGGCAAAGATCATGGGTCATGCAAATTACTTACCACTGGCTATTCATCTGAAAAAATGCTCTATGATCAAGCAAATATAAACTTAAAGAATCAGTGCCATAACTTACTAGGTTAGAGGGTGAGTGGACACGGTGTTTGCTTGGGTAAATGTAGACCAGAAATACTTGGAAAAAACATAGTGACTTGTATCTGGCACTAATGGATCAGAATAAAGTGTACAATGGAGATGATAGACACACATTAAGGAAGGTGCTACGGATACAAGGTGTAAATGGCAAGTTACTGCATGCAGTAAAGAGTCTTTTACCAGGGGAGTAATGCATGTGTATGAGTAGAAAGGAGGAGGATGAACAGTTCCTGGGTCTGGATCAAGGTTGTGTGATATCAACATAGTCATTTATTCTACTTATGGATGGAATGGTGAGGGAGGTAAATGTGATTGTCTTGGAGTGTGGGGCAGGTCTCCAGTATGATGGAGTTGGGGCAACACAAGAGATGAATTAGTTGCTGTTTGCAGATGACAGGACTCTTGTAGGTAATACCAAACAAGAACTCTTGGAGATGGTGACAAAGTTTATGGAAGTGTGCATAAAGATGCATGAAGATGAAGGAGAAAGTAAATGTGAACAAGAGTAAGGTAAAAAGGTGCTACAGGGTGATAAGGGTGGAGCTTCAGTTTAAATGGGAAGGACCTGGAGAAAGAGGAGTGCTTTAAGTACCTAGGAGTGTCCATGGGGGGGATCAGCATCCAGGACACATAAAAGACTGAGTGGGAGAAGTGCATTTCTAAGGGCAAAGATAACTTATGTTTGAATTTATAGTAGTCCCATCAGAATAGTATGGATGCATTTCTCTGGCCCTAAATGTAAAACAATGAGGAGAGATGAGAATGAAATTATATGCCTGAGAACAACATGTAGCTGACATAGGTTGCCTATGTAAGGGATGACAGTAAGAGAGAGAAGTGTGGTTGTAACTGCAGTCTAAATGAGAGGGGTTACCAGGCTGTTGTAATGATTTGGGAATATGAAAAGAATAAGTGGAGAAAGAGTGACCTTGAGGATGTGTAAGGTGGATGTTGAAGGAGCAAATAAGAGAGGAACACAAGAGATGTTACAATGTTGGGAAGGAGATTTTGGGATATCACAGGTAGAATTAACTGAATTATGTGATTACTATTTGTGTGCTACAGGGAGAGTCTTATACTCATCTTGCCCCATCTCTTAACTTTATAAGTATCATGATTTTTACTCTTGCGTATGTATGTACACACCCACCTTAACTTAGACAGGTTGTGTGTGTGTGTATTTGTGTGTGTGTGTGTGTGTGTGTAGAGGCAGTGGCAGCTATACTTTCCACTGAACCATGTCATGTGAAAATCATTAAGGTAAACTCTGTCTTATGTGAAGCTTGGCTGTGTGTGGTAGGTGCTAGTTTCACTGTATAATAAATGACAGATGGAAATTAGATGTAGGCAAATGAGGCCACTGTTTGTTACTTCCTGATGACATCTTGTAAAAAATTATATAATAATTTTTATGTGACTTGCCCAGGTATTAACTGTTCTGCTAATGCTGTATAAGTAGCTTTTATGTTACTGCACAATAAAAGCCATGCAAGCAATTCAGCTTTTTCAAGCTAATATAAATGGATTTAGAAACCAAATGGAGATGATGTCTTGTTTCAACTGTGTCCATTCAGCTTGTGGCTTTGGCTTACATACCTGTGATCATTGTGTCTTTCGAAACTGCTGACAAAATGACTTTCAGCTACTCTCTTAATTTTCTTACCTAAAATGATAAGAAGACAAACAAGAATGGCAGCCAAAGCACCAAGGCTGAGTCGCACAGTCCTGCCCTCCTGCAAAAGTTCACAGTTCTTGCCATAGTAGCCTCGCGGGCAGTCACAAATGTAAGAAGGTTCCTGATTATGACAAGTGCCACCATTTTGACATGGGTCATTTAGACATTCATCCTGGTCCACACACACTTTCTCATTACTGGAAAGTATGGTGCCATCTTCACATCTGATAATTCAGTTTTAATATAAAGTCATATGTATATGGAACAAGTAAAGTTTTGTAGTTTATTAATAAAATTTCATGTGCAGGAATTTACATATGTTGGTATATCCAATATTACCAGTTCCCAAGAAGACGTAAGCAGCAAAAAGAAAAGACAGTACAGTTATTAGTCTGTGTCCTATAAAATTTCAATATTAAGAACATGCCTTATAAATATATATGAAATACTGTTAAATATCAAGCCCAAAAAGAAGACAGTTTTACAAACTTTATTAAGATATTTATTTCTGAGCTTTAATAAGGCAAACCAAGCATACTCCAGGCTCTAAGCTCTATCCCAGTTGCTCTAGGCTGCACATTACTTGGAAAATGGTTCAGAAATGGTATAGTGGCTCCAAATACAGAAAAATGGTTCAGAAATGGTATAGTGGCTCCAAAAACTTGCACCATGATAGGTAACAATAGACAACATGAAATACTATCTTTTTATCAACAAAGCTGGACAACACAGGTTGCCAACCCACCCAATGCCCTGTGAAACCCAGTAACTAATTAGATGCGCATGTCCATATTTAAAACTATCAGTGGCAGGGATAAGTTTATCTTTGGCTTATTGACTTAGTCTCAAAAATGTATTTCACTTTAAGCAAAACTGAGTTGGAAATTATAAAATATGGAAGTCGTAATAAATGATCCACCATACAGTGACAGACACGTGCTTATAATTAGGTAGTCGCATGAGTATAAAAGACAACAAATTCCAGGACAACCAAACATGAAATGGGCTGTAGCTTAACACACCCTCATTAACAGCTAGAATCTATGATTCTTCAAGTCACAGAACACTTTCAACTCAGGAACCATAAAAAATCAAAGATTTTTAACAAAACATTTGGTGGCTTAAAACTCAGCTGCATACTATATTACTATTTTGAGCTTACAGCATCTGATGTTGTCACAATATAAAACTGATGCATTTATATCTAATTAAATATGAGACGTTCTGACTGATTTTCTACATTTCAGGTAGGATACATGCCTTGTATGATACATATACCTCCTGTCCATAAAATGCATTACCACTTAGTTGCTTTATAAAAATCCAAAAAATCTGGACAACAGCACCTAATCCAAAGTCTTCTTTGTCAACTTAAAGTGCATAATTACTGATCTTACAAGACAGTGCTACATATGACTTACCATTCTAAGTGGAAAGCAGAACTTCCCTCTTCTATGAGGCTCACAGTATATGGTTCCATATACACTAAACATACTAAAAATTTCTATCTTCCTAGACAGGTCACAAACTTTAACTGGCATCAGCAAATGGCAACTGTCAGACATCCCAGGCACCCACACCTCAGATAGAATGCAATCCTGCTCCTCTCTCCAAGATCCTTATATTTACCTCTCTCACAACCCATCCATAAACTTCTGTAGCTTTCTTCCTACACCAAATATTCATAACACCTCCACAAAGCATTTCTATCTGATGCTTTCTCCAGATCAATAAATGTCACATACAAATACCTCTCCTTCTCAAAGTGTTTCTTACATAAAGTCTTCTGTGCAAACACTTGATCTATGCAACAGGGATCACTCCTGACACTACATTATTCTGTCCCATTTTGATCCTCTGTGTATGTCACCACCCTCTAATATAAAGTATAATGTATTCTCCACAAACATATACCTCTGTAAACTGAATATTCCCTTTTGTTTCCCTTTCCTTTATTTCAATGACACTACACAGTCATTTTACCAATCCTCAGGACCTCACTTTAAGCCATATCTGTGATGAAAATCCTATCAACCACCTGAGAAATTTGAATGCAATCCTATCACTCCAGCCTCTTTGACGTGATTCATATTACACAAGGCATTCACCACCTTTTCTCTTTTCTCTTTTTTTTTTTTTTTTTTTTTTTTATTTTTTTTTTTTTTTTTTTTTTACAAAACCACTCCCTTCCCATATTTTTCTCCAAAGAGAGAATAGAGCAAGAAGCCTAGAGAGGATTTTTCCCTCAAAGGCTGTCATCTACTCTTGACACTGCCTTGTTTGCATGGCATATGGACGACATATGGATTGAAAATGATTTTGAGCGATCGGGGACTGAACATACCGGAGGGTGAAAGCTGTGCAAGCAATAGAGTGAATTGGAATGATGTGGTATACTGGGGTTGACGTGCTGTCAATGGACTGAATATGGGCATGTGAAGCATCTGGGGTAAACCATGGAAAGTTTTGTGGGGCCAGGATGTGGAAAGGGAGCTGTGGTTTCGGTGCATTACACATGACAGCCAGTTGTTGTGTGTAATGCATTGAAACCACAGCTCCCTTTCCACATCCAGGCCCCACAAAACTTCCCATGGTTTACCCTAGACACTTCACATGCCCTGGTTCAATCCATTGACAGCATGTCGACCCTGGTATACCACATCATTCCAATTCACTCTATTCCTTGCACGCCTTACACCCTCCTGCATGTTCAGGCCCCAATCGCTCAAAATCTTTTTCACTCCATCCTTCCACTTTCAATTCGGTCTCCCACTTCTCGTTCCCTCCACCTCTAACACATATATCCTCTTTGTCAATCTTTCCTCACTCATTCTCTCCATGTGACCAAGCCATTTTAATACACCCTCTTCTGCTCTCTCAACCACACTCTTTTCCTTACCACACATCTCTCTTACCCTTTCATTACTTAATCAAACTACCTCACACCACCTATTGTCCTTAAACATTTCATTTCCAACACATCCACCCTCCTCCACACAACCCTATCTATAGCCCATGCCTTGCAACCATATAACATAGTTGGCACTAATATTCCTTCAAACATATCCAATTTTGCTCTCCGAGAATATGTTCTCTCCTTCCGCAGATTCTCCATTGCTCCCAGAATCTTCGCTCCCTCCCCCACCCTGTGACTCACTTCTGCTTCCATGGTTCCATCTGCTGCTAAGTCCACTTCCAGATATCTAAAACACTTCACTTCCTTCAATTTTTCTCTATTCAAACACACATTCCAACTGACTTGTCCCTCAACTCTACTGAACTTAATAACCTTGCTCTTATTCACATTTACATTCACTCTCCTCTCTTCCTACTGATACACATGCCTTACATCCTTGGTAAAAACTTTTCAGTGCTTCTAACAACTTACCTCCCACAACATATACTCTTAAAACCTTCCACAAAACATCTCTATCAACCCTATCATATGCCTTCTCCAGATCCATAAATGGTACATACAAATCCATTTGTTTTTCTAAGTATTTCTCACATACATTCTTCAAAGCAAACATCTGATCCAAACATCCTCTACCACTTCAGAAACCACTCTGCTCCCCGATCTGATGCTCTGTACATGCCTTCACCCTCTCAATCATACCCTCCCATAAAATACCCCAGGAATACTCAACAAGCTTATGCCTCTGCAGTATGAACACTCACCTTTATCCCCTTTGCCTTTGTACAATAGCACTATGCATGCATTCTGCCAATCCTCAGGCACTTCACCATGGTCCAGACATACACTGAATATCCTTACCAACCAATCAACAACACAGTCACCCCCTTTTTTAATAAAGTCCGCTGCAATACCATCTAAGCCTGCCACTTTGCCAGAATTCATCTTCTGCAAAGCTTTCACTGCCTCATCTCTCTTCACCAAATCATTCGTACTGACCCTCTTACTTCGTACACTACCCCGACCAAAACACCCTATATCTGCCACTCATCATCAAACACATTCAACAAACCTTCAAAATACTCACTCCATCACTATCTGTTATCACTTCCCCACTTGCAGGGTGAGGTGGTTTGATTAAGTAATGAAAGGGTAAGAGGAATGTGTGGTAATAAAAAGAGTGTGGGTGAGAGAGCAGAAGAGGATGTGTGTTGAAATGGTTTGGACATATGGAGAGCATGAGAAGAAAGATTGACAAGAAGGATATATGTGTCAGAGGTGGAGGGAACAAGGAGAAATGGGAGACCAAAATGTGTATATGAATGGATGGGCCATTCTTCATTTGTTTCTTAGCGCTACTTTGCTAACGCAAGAAAAGGCGATCAAGTACAATTATATATCTTATACTTGTTTGCTGTTTCCTGCAGTATCCAAGTAATGTCCAGATCAGATGATCTGCTTCATTTGCTCATATCCAATTTTTAAGAATACAACGTGTAAAGCATTAACACAACAGATCCCTAGTCCATATCAGAACCCAATACACTGTTCTGTGGTTTCCCTGACTTCCTATGCACTAGTTCAGCCCAGTGACTGCATGTATACCACATCCTAATTTTTTTTTTTTTTATCTTGTACATGTCTCATCCCCTGAATGTTTAGGCCGCAACTGCTAAAAGCCTCTTTAATCCTATCTTTCCACCTCTTTCTCAGTCTTCTCTACTTCTTTACTCCCTCCATTCCTGACATGTATAATCTCTTAGTTCCACTTTGCTTATCCTCTCCATGCGTCCAAACCATTACAGGATACCCTTGTCAGCTCTCTCAATTATACTCTTCTTACTACCACATCTCTCTAATAGTATCATTTCTTAAGAGACCATCCCATCTCACTCCACAAATCATCTTCATGCATTTCATTCCAAACACGTCTATCCTCTTCCGTTCTTTTGCATTCAGGGCCAAAGTATCTCATTCATGCAACACTGCTGAGGCTACTATCATATGCCTTTAAACATATCCATCTTTGCTCTAAGAGAGTGTGCCTCTCCTTCCAAACATTCAATAAATCAAGGACCTATACTAGCATTGCTGGACTCTGTCTGCATGTGGGTACACTGTAAAGAAAAAGTAAGCTTAGGCAAGGCTGTATCACTGTAAATGGACAAGGAGTTGTCTTGTCAAGGGATTTCTTGATTTACCGTTGATTTACAGGCGTCCATTACTTCCCTCCTGATTGGTATGCAACCTTAAAGCTGCAGGAGCCCCATTAAATGGGTTCTAGAGCTGCATAATTAATCAAAATCCATATATATCAGACTCCACTGACATGTAATTATCTATTTGTGCTGTATGGTGGAAGGAGTTTCACAACTGTGAGGCATTATCTCTTGAAACATTCTATATCATGCAACTTCTTAAATTTATGCATTCTGTTTGCCTGCATTAAGTGGTTATATTAAGAGCAAGGATACTCTTCTGTTGAGGATATATCAGTGTCTATGGAAAAAAAAAAGTCGTCAGTTGAGGAACTTTGCTCTAAAGTAGTCCATCATTTCCTTGCTTCTTGGAGTGCAGGCTTGAAGCACCTGTAGCCTCCTAATGGTGTCCTGGTATTTTATAAATAATAAAATCATATATGGGGGTGTTACCTGCTTCACCTGCAAGGGTTACCCATAATTATGCAAGAAACCTCAATGAAACTGTAATCACCTATCTGTACCATATAGGGAGAGAGTTTTACATTTGTGGGACTCCATTTCTTGAATATTCTCCATCACACAACTCATATTTTTGTATGCTGTCTGCATTTACCACATCTTCATTCATTTTATTCCATTAATCTGATTGTTTTATTCCAACCTCTTAAAAGATCTGTTCACCATCTCTGTCACTAATCCCTTTAAAAAATGAAAGGTGATCAGGTCACCCTTCACTCTTCCATGGAGGGTAAATATGAAGCATCTAGGCTTTCCCTATAACTCAACTCTCTTAAGTGAGGTAATATTTCTGTTACTCTCGTTTACAACTTCTCTAAGAGCTCTTTTTGTGTTCTTTAGCTGCACCTTCTAGTTTTGGCCTTATGTATATGAACAGCTTGCCAAGCAATTCCTTACTCATGAACTTGAATGTTATTTGCTAGCATACAGGTGGTCTCAATTATTTTTCTCCTAATATGGGACTCTAGCAACAGGTTAGGGACAATGTTGACTCCCACAGCCTTCTCACACAAAGATCCCTGCAGCTTCTTTCTTGCTGGATGATAATCATAATGATGCATTCTTTCACTAAGATCCATCCTTATTACTTTACATTCACTTGGGGTGACTTTCATCAACCATGTATCAGACCAACTCAAAGTTTGTCAAGGTCCCCTTGTAAGGTGGCGTAATCCTCTACACTTTTTACTTTCCTCGATACCTTTACATTATCTGTAAACATATTCAAGTATGGGTCTATATCCTCAGGCAAGTTACTTTGATAGATTAATAATAATCCTGAAAGAACAAAACCCTGTGGCTTTCCACCAGTTACCTCGACCCATTTTCAAAAGGCCCCTTTGATATATCCTTTGATGCCTTCCAACTGGATAATCTTCATTCTATCAAAGGATTTTTCTCTAATTCATGCCAGCTTTTATATCAGCAATGCAGTCCAGTGCCAAATGCTATCTGTCACTCCCTAAATCTGTCCTGTTTCTCACTTAGGTCATTTCTCCTCTGTATCATCACTGGATGCAAAAGACTAATGTCTCATTTAGGATCTTGTTACTCCAAGAAAGTCCATAATTTCACTGCTCCTGCATGGTGTGCAGCCCCAAAGCTACAAGAGCCCAATAAGAAGGATCCTGGGAATGTGCTATAATTATCATTAGTATAATAATTTCTCCCTTATCCCTGGGGATAAAGGAGAAAGAACACTTCCCACGTATTCCCTGCATGTCATAGAAGGAGGCTAAAAGGAAAAGGAGCGAGGGGCCGGAAATCCTCCCCTCTCATTTTTAGTTTTCCAAAATAAGGAACAGAGGAGAGGGCCAAGTGAGGATATTCCCTCAAAGGCTCAGTCCTCTGTTCTTAACACTACCTTCCTAATGCAGGAAATGGCGAACAGTATAAAAAAAAAAGATAATAATAATAATTATGGGGAAACAGAGTAGAAGAATACTCGAGGGAGAAAAATGGTGGAAGAATGTGTGGAATGGTGTATGCAAGGGAGGCATGTTAGGACAGGGATAAGAGGAGATTTTTTTTGCCATGGCCAAATATTGGATGGGAGATCCTGGAGGGAATGAGCATCAGAGGTAGAGATAGATAGATATATCATTATCATTATATATTTTTTCTCTTTTCCTACATATTCAACATTTTCTTCATTTGTGAGGTAGCATTAAGAACAGAGGACTGAGCCTTTGAGGGAACATCCTCACTTGGCCCCCTTTTCTGGTCCTTTTTTTTTTTTTTTCAGGAAAGTAGAAAACTGGAGGGGAGAATTTCCAGCCCCCCACTCTCCCTCCCCTTTTAGTCGCCTTCTACGACACGCAGGGAATACGTGGGAAGTATTCTTTCTCCCCTGTCCCAGAGATAATCATTATAGAATATATAAGGTAAATAATAATGTAAAATAATAAGGTAAATAATAAATATATAAGGATAATCATTATATAATATACTACGTAAAATGCATTATATTTTTTGCCACCACCTGCATGAAAACTTTCTGTAGCTTTATTGGATACTGGACAACAATGTTTCAAATGGCTGATTGGGATAAAGAGTAAAGAAGGGCCAGCATCATTTGCTGACCATACAAGTTAACATTACTTTGATGAATTTTTAAGTCAATTACTGTGATGCAAATGTTACAGGTGATTGAGCCACACACATTAGTCTATGGAACATTTTCCCTTGTAATATGCTATACAGTGTAAACTTTGTAGAGTGAGTACTTAAGCCTGTAGTAAACTTGGCTCACCGTCAAGCCGAGAAATTGTAACAGATCTACAAAATGGAATCCGAAATTAGGAAGCATCATAAAGTACCCAAAACATTTTCCACACTGCATCCTGCTAAGCATGGGATCCCACTTGCTTTATGTCATGCATTTCCCAAAGTCATACAAACAGATCTTACAATTACCTATATTGTTCTCTTTTCTAGATGCAACTGAGTGCTACCATAATGATAAATACACAACATTCTAATTTCCATCAATGTAATTTCTTAATACCTTATGTTGTTGTTCGTTTACATTCAATCGCAAACATATATATGAACCTGCTAATTAATTGTTTGTATAATACACTAATGAATTCAAGTTGTGACAGATGGTCCTTAGTTCCTCCCCATAAAGGTCAAGAGTTTATAAAACACTAACATCCTTCAAAGGCAGAGAGGTACGTTTGAAAGTTGCTGTAACTAAGGCTATTCTGTGATAAATCTTATTTTACTACTAATACTGGGGAATTCATGACATATCACACAGTCAATTTTTGCAATTTCAGTTCAAGATCCACTGACAATTATCATAAATCTATTAACAATTTACAGTATTGTAAAAAAAACATATGCATCTATAGTGGGAAGAAACCTAGGATTTTTTTTTATATATTCTATCCATCTATATCTCTGAAATTTCATTCATATTAAAGATTTTTCCCTAATAAATAATGCGTATAATAAAATTCATATTTCTGTCAATGCTATACTTTGACTCCACTACACTGTACATAAAAACAGTTTATAGTAGAAAAAGTTTATTATGACATTTTCAAATAACTAAAAATCATCATCACCACAATTACATGAAGTCATAACCTAAGAAGTCATTTGATACTGTCCGATTTCCAATATTTTTCAACCAGCAGGTTTTTCATCAATTATCTCATCCAAATTGGTTAACAATTTTTTTGTCAGTTATATGTGAAAAGGGATGTGGATGATAAAGACTGAAGTATTAATCTTTGACCAAGGATACAGAGTTCAGTAGATACCTGATCTGACTACTGAAATGATAAAATTATAACAATTGGCCTACTATTCTCATCTTAAAGGTATTTTGAATATTCATGAACAACATTGGTATGCTGTAATTCTCAAAATTTTCTGAGTTACGCTTCTTGATGGGAGATCAAATAATTCAAATGAACTCAAGCTGTAATTCTAGGGATTTTAACAATAACTTCCATGCTTTAATTTGTAGAAAATACGAATTTACAAATACTTTACCAAGGGCTATTCACAATCAAAAACTGATTTTGTACATAAAATAAAAGAGGCTTTCCTACATATCTGTCAAAGATTGTATAAAAAAAAAGTTAATGATTTTATAGGGTGTAAAATCTTTACTTGTTTGTATAATGTATAAAAGTATCAATTACCCTAATCACACTGAATCAAACTTTCAATTACTTACCCACACTCATGTTTCATCCATAAATCTTTGCAGATGAATGGAGCAAGACATGTGACATTGACACACTGATTCTGAGAGATGCAGTTCCTGACCAGGTTACGAAACATTGTAGCTTGTCCCCACTGGGTGCCATTAAGTCCAGGAGGAAGAGGCAAATGTTTTCCTTCTAGACGTATGTCATCCAAACAACCTACAGAGACAACCAACATATTTGATAATATTACTCATGTATTCGTTCAAATGATGAATTAGATATGTAAAAGGATATGGGTATAATGGATTGATAATTCTGTCAGCATTAATTTTTTTCTTCTGTATTCTAATAAGTTCCCTTCTTTCATCTCCAACTTCCATGTATATTCACCATTTCCTGCGTTAGCAAGGTAGCGTTCCAGAACAGACGACCAAACCTTAATGGGAAAACTCTTCACTTAGTCCCCTTCTCTGTTCCTTCTCTTGGAAAAGTAAAATGCATGTATAATACAGAATGAGCATCCCTAATCTAAGGTCCAAAATCTGAAACTTTTTGAGCAGACATGACATTACAAGGGGAAAATTCCACACGACTTTACTTGCCCATGCTGGGCTATGATGCTCTGTTGGTGCCAGTTTGTAACAAACCATCATCACTGCCACAAATATGTGCATTACTGTGTGTTTTTTTTCTTTTTCTCCGTTCTGTGTGAATCAGTGTAAGAAAATTATTGCTTATCAGAAGCATATAAATTCAGAGTCAAGACTGAAAGTGGTGCCAAACCACCACAGACTGTACACATGGGCAGCTGATGTTGTGACATCTTACCTTAACGATGGTTCAGTGTTACACAAACATTGTTTCATGCGCAAAATCATTAAAAACAATGTATATATATACCTTAAGGCTATGTGGGCATATGTATGAAACGTAAATTGATTTTGTGTTTAGACTTGGGTCCCATCCCTAAGATATCTCATTATCTATCATACATCATGACACATGTGGAAAACAGGATGGTATGGAAACAAACTCGTTAGAGCAGAGATATACCTCAACATTTTGACCATTCTAAGGTCTTCCTCAGGAGATAGGAGATGTTGATACCAGCATTCGGCGGGACCATATTCCCGGCAAGTGATGGTCACCCAGTCAGATGCCTTGGCGTGTCACTTTCTAATTGGGTTGTTTGTCCCGCTGCCTTCACCTATTCACTGTAATCTCCGCCACCTGATGTGACCAGCAGATGAACCAAGATCTTGAGCTGAAGTTGTTCTTAATCCCTTCCTCTAGGTAAGTTCTCACAGTATCACTAAATGGTTTGTCACTTGCCTGTAAATGTCTGTGATAGTGTGAAAGCTTACCGAGAGGAAGGGATTAAGAACATTAACATAAAGTCTGGGTTCACCTAATGGTCAAATCAAGCAGTGGATATTGCCGTAAGCGGGCAAAAGCAAAGGCAGCAGGACAAGAGATCCAATCAGAGAGTAACATGCCAAGGCGTCCGACCATTTGACCATCACTTGCTGGAGAACGCAGTCCTACCGAATGCTGGAATCAGCATCTCCTGAAAAAGACCACTGAATAGGTTGAAACAATGAGGTATGTTTCAGCTCTAACCTGTTTGTTTCCATACCATGCTGTTTTCCACATATCTCAATTATGTATATGCAAATATTCAAGAATCTAAAACACTTCTGGTCTCAGGCTTTCTCATAAGGTATATTCAACCTGTGTATGCATTATTCTCTTGATAAAAATTCAGTGCTTCTAACAACTTTCCTACAACACTATATATTTGTAACACCTTTCACAAGGGATTTCTAATAACCCAATCATAGGCTTTCTCCATTATTGCCATTTACAAAGTCTGTTTCTCTAAGAATTTCTTAAACAAATTCTTTAAAGCAAAGACCTGTTACACACATTCTCTACCATCTCTGAAACCACACTGTCCTTCTGTATTCTGATGCTCCGTCCTCCCCACCATCCTTTCAATCATATCACTCCCAAATACCTTAACTAGTACACTCAATAAGCACTTTTGACCTCCTTGCCTTCATACAAAGGCTCTACAAAGGAATACCACTATTTCAGAATGTCGTCATGATCAAACCAAGATCCTAACTAATCAACCTACAACATATGTATTCCCTTTCTTAAAAAAATCAACAGCAATCCCATCCAGTTCTGCTGCTTTGCTATACTTCATTTTAGCAAGGCTTTCAAAACCTCTTCTCTTTTCAACAAACAACTTGCCACGAATCTCTTAATATACATGCATACCTCCACATCCCAAACACCCTACATCTGTCACCCTATCATTAAACACACTGAAAAGTCCTTGAGTACTCAATCCATCTCCTATTTACTTCTTTGCTTGTTACCATTTCCCCTTCAGCTCCCTTCACTGATGCTCCCATTTGTTCTTTTGGTCTCACATTAATCATCTCCTTTCAAAACATTTTCTTACTCTCCCTGAACTTTGCTAATACTCTCTTGCCCCAACTCTTCTTCAATCCATTTTTATTACCTATACATTCCTCTTGACTTGCTACTTTCTCTTGTACACCTCCCAATCATTTGCACTTTTTCCCAGCAGGTGATGCCCATACACCTCTTTTCTTTTTCACCAACAATCTATCTTCATCCCACCACTCGCTAGCCTTTCTCACACACTTACATCCCATATTCTGGATGCCATATACCTCTGCACATGTAAGCCCTGCTTCCCATTCCTCACCCACTCCCATAGTTTTGTTTACTCTCACCTTTTTGTAGGTAGTAGTTGACAGGTAGCCAATGACCAGAGGGGTATACTACCAGTACTATCTGATTGGGTATTGGGAGGGTTAGTGATGGCTGCACAGTGAACCAGCACTTCAGAGGTTGTCAAGTTGCACTCCTCTGAACCAAGAAGCTTTTTTTTTCTTTCTGCATCACTCACACGTTGAATGCTGGCATTCTGTCTACAAACATAGTCTCTCCGTGTCACACATAACACTTGACAACACTTAACCCACAAAACTCATTCTTCATAACTCAAGATTATCCTTCAGAGACCCATGTGCTAGCCCTGCCTTTTGGCAAAATGGTAGAAGCAAGTGACAGAATAGTTGCTGGTAAAATTTGGCATGAGCATTAGGTAAAAACAGTAGGTAGAAGTAGTAAGTAGGAATTATGCAGGAGCGCTAAGTAAAAGTAGTAAGTTGGAACATCAGACAAAACATTAAGAAGTCAGTAGGTACATTAAGTAAGGCTGGAAAATTTTGGCATGAGCATTAGGTAAAAACAGTAGGTAGAAGTAGTATGTAGGAATTATGCAGGAGCGCTAAGTAAAAGTAGTACGTTGGAACACCAGACAAAACATTAAATAGAAGTCAGTAGGTACATTAAGTAAGAGCCTCTGGAAACACTGCACTAAAGTTGTACTCTGTCAGTGGCCTTTTAAGGTGTGCCCTAAAGGATAAGAAATAGCACAGGACTTCACCAGGCATGGAGACTTTTGCTTTGGCCATCCCCTTGAAGTTCCTGGAGGAAATGGACATCAAAGATATAGACCTAGAGATCGAGTTTTTCATTCGTCACCTAATCCAGGAACCAGGAACTGACAAAGTAAAGGCCTCATTTGCTGACATTCATCTCTAGCCATTACATACAATGCACCAAAACCATAGTATCCTATTCACACCAGACCCCATAAATCTTCATGTGGTTTGCCCCGGCTACTTCACTCCATTGACAGCACATCACCTTCTGTATTACACACCACTCCAATTCACTCTTTCCTGTGCATGTCTTTTTTCCCTCCCAACACGTTCAGACCCCAAGCACTCAAAATTTTATTCCCTCCATCGTACTAACTCCAACTTGATCTCCCCTCCTTGTTACCTTCCACTTCTGACACACACATTCTCCTAAGGTAATTACAAATAAAAAGTTGAAAAATCCTTATACATGTATACAATAAATAACCACAAGTTCATTCTTTACATTAGATTTTTATAAAATTCTCATTATGTCTACAGAATGAGTTCTTTACTTATGGAATGAAATTCGTTTTACTTCCTAATCCCAAACTTATCTCCTTAAAAACATACTAAGAGTTAACTTACCAAGTTTGTAATCATTGTACACTTCAAACGTCCTTATGCCTGTGTATTCAGCCTTGCCACCAGCATAAACTCCCTCTTGTTTGTCTACATCCATCAACATGTGTCCTGAGAAAACCATAGTTTCGTTATAGCGACGGCCCTCTCCACCATCAAGCATTAACGTAGATGTAGATCCATGACGTTCAACCATGACAGAATGCCATATTCCATCATTAACAGCCACTGCTGACAGCCACAGGTCATGTTCTTGAGTTCGAAGACTATTCAGATTATAACGGAAACGTAAGCGGCCATCTTTAATCTCCAAGATGCCATACTCTCGATTGTGTTGGTCAGAGATTCTGAATAATTCACCATATTCTTGCCAAGTACGGAACCTGAGTTGAATTTCTGTACTGAAAGAATTGGGCTTAAAGGACAAGGCATACTTGACATATGATTGTGTCTCAAAATATGATGAATTTGTAGGTTCATCACAAGTTGGGCCTGTCCACCCAGGCTTACACTTACAGACTGGTTGTGTGACCGAACCTGAACATATACCATTCGGTCCACAAGTAGGAACTAAGGAATTACTTCGGCAAGCTTCTTCCTGCTGTGGGCAGCCCACCTGAGTGTTGCGGTACTGACCAGGAAGTGCTAAATCATACAGTTCACTATTGACCATAAGATTTCTTATGCAGCCGCTAAAGTATCGGCCATGAGGAACATGTGACCATTTATACAAACCAGGATCTGGCTGTTCATGAGCAAGGCCTCCAACCTGCAGAGGAGCATTAACATTTAAGTATTCATTGAATGGTGGTATTGTGCCTTTAGCTTGACATCCTATAGAATCAAAAATAGGATCACTGCCATCTTCTGGTTCTTGAACTTCTGCAGCAACACAATGGTCCACATCTATTCTCACGAACTGCAAAAGCACACGAATCCATATATAAATATCAAAAGTCTATACCATTAAACAAAATTTGTATCAAAGATATATCAAAAATCACAAAATACTACATTTTCAATTCTAGTCCTTGCATTTCTAATATCAAAACAGTATTATTAATCAAGAATTAGTACCATATAAACTTACCTCAGTATCCCAGAATATGTCCACTCTGTGCCATGTGCCATCATTAAGATTGGCTTTTGTGTTTACTCTTAATTGCAGTGTCCCAGATCCAAAGTCTATCAGAAGTCGTGGCCGTCCATTCTCGAGCTCCAACGCTATGAAGTCTGAAACTATCAACTCATCTGGTTCTGGTGGGGTGATAGGACCATTGTAAAAGAGGAGTCCATCAGGGCGTCTTGTCCAAAACTCCAGGCTTATATGTGAATTGTCACACATTGCTAAAGGAGGGAACCAAGCAAAACCATTTCCTCTGAAAGTTCGTGTAACCATTTGGCACCTTGGTCCATCATATCCATCCTGACAAAGACAATGCACCCCTGATTTCCCTTCTATACATCGACCACCATTATAACAAGGATTTGGACGGCATGATTCCTCGACGGAAAAGTTTCTTGCTCCACACGTACACTCTGGTACCACTTCTGTCCGCACACCTACTAGGGAAGTTTTGTTAGCATTCACCATGTAAGGCAAATTGGATATAACTAAATGATTAGTGCATGATCCTTCACACGCTACATTTTCATATAGACACTCATCGATGCCTACCATAGTAATATTGATGCCTATTTCTGCCTCAATTTCTGCACGATGTTGCAACACAAGACCATTCAGCTTAACAGGGTGGTAGTATGGTGATCCATGAGCAGAGAAGCGAATATCTGTAATTGGGGGTCTCTCATTTCTCAACTGAATACTGAACACATCAACATTTTCTGGTCTTGTTCCCACCAACCTAGCTATTTTTTCTCTAAACATATCTGCTTTACTGCGTACAACTCGTTGAGTTTGATAATCCCATATCCTAATAAAGTCCTCATCTGTCATGTTAGCAATACGAATGGATCCTGAATTTATGACAGCTATCTCTGGAATTTCTTTAACTGTCACAGTTACATTGGCTTCCACATCTGTCTGAGTGTGCTTTCGATCATAAACGTGGAACTGAAGAAAGTATGTGCCTTCACGAGTACCATGTTTCATGGTAATCATGCCATCGTCATCATTCAGTTTAAAGTTAGGGTGTGGATCAGTTGCCCAATTAAATTTTTTATCTGGCAGATCCCAATCATCAAGATCGTAAACATAGACACGGCCAATTGGAGTCTCAGGGGCCTGGCCCTTGTAGTTATAAACAAAAATGTCCTTTGCACCAGGTTGCATCTTATTATCATTTTCATCTCCAATAATGATTGTCAGAGTAGAAGTGCCAGTCATTTGTGGTGTCCCAGCATCCTTTATCACGATAGGAACATGATATTCCTTTTGCACTTCGCGATCAAATGTCCTTAAGGAGGATATGACTGCCATACCATCACCATTCGCTCCTTTGGGAATATGTTCTACTTTGAAAGAAGCACGAATTTCATCTGATGCAGTAGAATCCATTCTGAAATGGAAAGGTGGGCCATTACCCTTTGACCGGTCATCATCATCAGTTGCTAAAACTTCAACTATTTTCCTAGGAGACTGATTCTCAGGAAGAACTGGACGATAATCTTTCAGAAATCTTGGGGAATTATCATTTATGTCTTGGACTATCACAGTGAGAGTAGCAGTGGCAGTTTTTGCTGGCACGCCATCATCAATGGCCAAAATCTTTACCGAATGGCGTGGGTTTTCTTCTCTATCTAAACTTCTTTGAATTTTAACAGTACCAGTGTTATCAATAGCGAACTGTCTCCTTCTATCTGATGCTCTGTCAATTGCATATAACACTTTGCTCTGTCCACCCTGATCAGGATCTGTTGCCTTAAAAGTCTCTAAGCTCTTGCCAATTTCTGCATTTTCAAAAACAGGAACTTCAATGTTTGGCTTGACAAACTGAGGTTTGTTGTCATTAATATCTCTTAACTCTACTTTCACCCAAGAGTATGCAACATGATATTTCTCAGCATCATTGTCTTCTCCTTTATCATTTACTTGGATTTTAAACCTGAAACCACTACGTTGCATTGGATCTTCATAATCAAGTGGCTGCACAATCTTCAGGGATCCAGTACCATCATTGTTTCTTACCATCGTAAACTTGTCTGCACCAAATCCAGAGGATTCAATCACTTTATAATGGAATTTGTTGGTCTCATCCTCATCATGAACTGTAACAGTTAGAATAGCTTGGTCTGGGAGAACAGCCCCTTCTGTTTCATCTACTTCTGTCTGCCACTCTTCCTTGGTAAATCTTGGAGGCATGTCATTAATGTCTTTAACACGAATACTTGCAGTTCCAGTTCCTGTGAAGACAAGTTGTACAACATAAGACAATGTGTGCCAAAAATATAAGAATGTCAAAGTATTCAGGGCTGCAATTTGTCTGCTTTATAGTATGTACTAATCTATCCCTATCAACCTGTTACCTAAATATACTTAAACATGTTGCACAATATTACAGCAATGCAAAAGGAATCTGTGAATGGAAACTAAAAAATTTACTTTTTCTTACATATTTCTATCTGATTACAAGCTCAAAACCGTAATACAGATGTAGTATACATACAAAACCAGTAACCTATTAGTGATATATATACTGTGTCATTCCTTCTATTATATCATTTATTCATTATACTTGATTGCCATTTCCTGCATCTTCCATTTCATTATTTCCCTGCAAAAATTGTCCAAATGCCTCTCTCTTCTCTTTCACTAATAATCTTACTTCTTCATCCTACCACTCACTACCCTTTCTAATCTGCCCACCTCCCACGGTTCTCATGCCACAAGCATCTTTTGCGCAAGCCATCACTGCTTCCCTAAATACATCCCATTCCTCCCCCACTCCCCTTACGTCCTTTGTTCTCATCTTTTTCCATTCTGTACTCAGTGTCTCCTGGTATTTCCTCACACAAGTCTCCTTCCCAAGCTCACTTATTCTCACCACTCTCTTCACCCCAACATTCTCTCTTCTTTTCTGAAAACCTCTAAAAATCTTCATCTTCACAAGATAATGATCAGACATCCCTCCAGATGGACCTCTCAGCACATTAACTTCCAAAAGTCTCTCTTTCGCATGCCTATCAATTAACAAATAATCCAATAACACTCTGGCCATCTCTCCTACTTACATACGTATACTTATGTATATCTCTCTTTTTAAACCAGGTATTCCCAATCACGAGTCCTCACCATTTCCATTTACAATACTGAACACCCCATGTACACCAATTATTCCCTCAACTGCCACATTACTCACCTTTGCATTCAAATGACCCATCACTATAACCCGGTCTCGTGCATCAAAACTACTAACACACTCATTCAGCTGCTACCAAAACACTTGCCTCTCATAATCTTTCTTCTCATGCTAAGGTGCCTATGCACCAATAAGCACCCATCTCTCTCCATCCACTTTCAATTTAACCCATATCAATCTAGAGTTTACTTTCTTGCACTCTGTCATATACTCCCACCACTCCTGTTTCAGGAGTAATGCTACTCCTTCCCTTGCTCTTGTCCTCTCACCAACCTCTGACTTTACTCCCAAGACATTCCCAAACCACTCTTCTCCTTTATCCTTGAGGTTCGTTTCACACAGAGCCAAAACATTCAGGTTCCTTTCCTCAAACATACTACCTATCTATCTTATTATACTTTGTCGCTGTCTCCCGCGTTAGCGAGGTAGCACAAGGAAACAAGACGAACAAATGGCCCAACCCACCCACATACACATGTATATACATAATGTCCACACATGAACATATGCATACCTATACATTTCAATGTATGCATATATATACATACACAGACATATACATATATACACAAGTACATAATTCATACTGCCTTTATTCATTCCTCTCGCCACCCCGCCGCACATGAAATGACAACCCTCTCCCCCCGCATGTGCGCGAGGTAGCGCTAGGAAAAGACAACAAAGGCCACATTCGTTCACACTCAGTCTCTAGCTATCATGTTTAATGCACCAAAACCACAGCTCCCTTTCCACATCTAGGCCCCATAAATTTAACTTTCCAAGGTTTACCCCAGACACTTCACATGCCCTGGTTCAATCCATTGAAAGCACGTCGACCCCGGTATACCACATCGTTCCAATTCACTCTACTCCTTGCACGCCTCACCCTCCTGAATGTTCAGGCCCTGATCACTCAAAATCTTTTTCACTCCATCCTTCCACCTACAATTTGGTCTCCCACTTTTCCTCGATCCCTCCACCTCTGACACATATATCCTCTTTGTCAATCTTTCCTCACTCATTCTCTCCATGTGACCAAACCATTTCAATATACCCTCTTCTGCTCTCTCAACCACACTCTTTTTATTACCATACATCTCTCTCACCCTTTCATTACTTACTCGATCAAACCACCTCACACCATATATTGTCCTCAAATATCTAATTTCTAACACATGCACCTTCCTCCACACAACCCTATCTATAACCCATGCCTCGCAACCATATAACATTGTTGGAACCACTATTCCTTCAAACATACCCATTTCTGCTTTCCAAGACAAAGTTCTCGCCTTCCACACATTCTTCAATGCTCCCAGAACTTTTGCCCCCTCCCCACCCTGTGATTCACTTCTGCTTCCATGGTTCCATTCGCTGCCAAATTCACTCCCAAGATATCTGAAACACTTCACTTCCTCCAGTTATTCTCCATTCAAAATCGTCTCCCAATTGACTTGTCCCTCTACCCTACTGTACCTGATAACCTTGCTCTTATTCACATTTACTCTCAGCTTTCTCCTTTCACACACTTTACCAAACTCAGTCACCAGCTTCTGCAGTTTCTCACCTGAATCAGCCACTAGCGCTGTATCATTAGCGAACAAAAACTGACTCACTTCCCAAGCCCTCTCATCCACAGCAGACTGCATACTTGCCCCTCTCTCCAAAACTCTTGCATTCACCTCCCTAACAACCCCTATCCATAAACAAATTAAACAATCATGGAGACATCACACACCCCTGCCGCAAACCGACATTCACTGAGAACCAATCACTTTCCTCTCTTCCTACTTGTACACATGCCTTACAGCCTCTATAAAAACTTTTCACTGCTTCCAGCAACTTGCCTCCCACACCATATACTCTTAATACCTTCCACAGAGTATCTCTATCAACTCAATAATATGCCTTCTCCAAATCCATAAATGCTACATACAAATCCATTTGTTTTTCTAAGTATTTCTAACATACATTCTTCAAAGCAAACACCTGCTCCATTACAATACACCCTCTTCTGCTCTCTCGACCACACATACATATATACATGTACATACCAACATATACATAAACAGCCATATACATATATACACATGTACACATTCATACTCACTTGCTTTCATCCATTCCTGGCGCCACCCTGCCACACAGGAAACAGCATCGCCAGCACTTGCATCAGTGAGGCGGCGCCAAGAAAACATAAAAAAGGCCACATTCATTCACACTCAGTTTCTAGATGTCATGTGTAATGCACTGAAACCACAACTCCCTATATACATCCAAGCCCCAAAGACCTTTCCATGGTTTACCCTAGATGTTTCACATGCCCTTCTATAATGACATAAAATTTCAAGATTAAGATATATAATGATATCAACTACACTACTGTTGCTAGTTAAAATCATGCTCTGCTTAATTATTACATACAGTTAAGGTTTCTATTCCAAAGATATACTTTAAAATCAAACAAAAAACCTGGTTTTACAAAAATGCTTTCAAGAATCACTGATTACTCAGGTATGAAGCTGTCATCACAATCACCAAATTAGAAGGAATTAAAATTCAAGGGAACAACCAGGACAGACCCAGAGTTGGTATAAGCATCTACTCTTGGCTCTGACCAGCAAGCAAACACAAGAGTAAAGAAACTAAACTTCATCTAAAGAAGAAAGGGAAATAATACATGTGAAGTATAAAATAATCATGACAATGTTAGGAAACATTCAATGAATCTACTCCATTTGCAATTTCAAGACAGAATCACATTTCCAGTGCATTCTATTCCATGCACACCTCTCTCCTTCCTGAACATTTTGGTCCTAATATCTCAAAGTCTCCTTTACCTTATCTTTCCATCTCCTTTCTTAAAAATGTTTTAATGAATACTAACAACATTTCACAAGCAGGAATTAAGGATATGCAGCATTTAAAAGAATCTAAGACATTAATGCAACAATTATCTCACCTTTCAATCCTCCTCCATCAACAGCAACAACTTGTATGGAATAATCTGGAGTTTTTTCTCTATCCAAACAACAAACAGCAGTTTTGATCACCCCTGTATCTGGTTCAATTTCAAAGATGGGTGTGGCTGTGTTTTCATCAATCACATTCTTTTCAATGGAGTAGGTTAACTTTGCATTAGTACCTTCATTTGCATCATCATAATCTTCTGCTGTCATCGTCATAACAACCATTCCTTGAGTTCCATTTTCTGTTACATTTCCAAAGTATACCATCTGAAAATATGATGTAAATTACTTAAAACTCATTAAATCTACACAAAATATATAAAAATATAAACAAAAGTCTGTGAAGAATAATAAATTGCTTTATCCATACCTGTGGGAAAACTGGGGGATTGTCATTTATGTCTTTAAGGTTGACCTGCACATCGGCATAGCCCACAAGGCCAGTGCCACCTTCATCCTGGGCAAATACAGTAAATCTCCAAGTTGGCCGGCCTTTTGGATGATCACGATCAAGAGGCTGCAAAGATAGTGGTAATCATGATTTTGTTGGATAATGAACAAACTGGGATGGGAGAAAAATAGGGAAAAAATAAATGCTAAAAAGCATTATGTATACATTATACATCAGACAGACAAAAGCAACAACAAATATAATTTCAAATGCTCTGAGTGTATTTGTCGCTAAAGTGCTTGACTCAAGGAAAATACCTGCAAAAAATCATGTCTAAAAAGTTTCATTCCAAATTATTATGACCAAAATCCTGCCATAAAAAAGTTATTTTACATTTTCTGAAAGTTTGTAGCAAGTCTACCTAATGGCAGGTCTACGAAAGTTAAAGTGTTTCAAGAGGTCTTAAGTACAAGTAACGTAATCCTCAATTAGTTGTCATAAATAAATCATTTTCCTTTCTATGCTGTAAAGATTTAGTTCTTTCAGCCTCTTATGATAGTTCATACATTCTTTGCCCTTGATTCTTCTCTTGAAGTATTTCTGAATCCTCTTGAACCTTTCAACTTGTTTGATTTTCTAGCAACCTTATGAAAAAGCAGTATTCAATTTGCTTATGTAAACATAAACATTTTGATATAGTTTTCTATCTCTTACTGTGAAAGTTCCCATTATCATAATGGATATTACTTGGCTAGGCTGTCGTGTCTTTTCATTATGCTCATTGAATTCTGGGTTCTCAAATACAGCATCTGCAAAAAACCCTGTCGACCTCATCACTCTATTGCCCATGGCCTCCCTCGCAATGTCATCCAACCACCAAAACTATCCCTGGGTGATGATACGGGATTGCTAAAATAATTCCCATCTGATGAGGTTATCTGTACATCTGTAAGTCTTTCATGGGTGACCAGGGATAGGTTTAGGCACCAAGTGTGCTTAGAAATCTCATGTATACCCACATTTTCTTGCTTCCAGACAAGAATTCTGGATTTCTCTTTCTTACTTAGAGAGGTATGTACCCACCATTTTGAGGCATAGGAGGAAGAAATACAGTGCCCTTAAAAAAATTTCCAAAATGAAGTGGCAACTAGGAGGAGTCAAGAAAGAACATTCTTCCCCAAAGATAACCTGAGGCACACTGTGGCAGGTTGCTGCTCACACCTTTATAAACACTAGACTCTGCAACCAGATGTACAGTGATTTCACCTGAGGGTGTCATATGTTTGTACCTACAATGAACCTTAGTTTTGTATCACTTGTGAAAATATATTGGTGATGGACAAGGTTTTGATGTATGCTGTACGGATTCCTACATCTTTGACTTTTACTTCACTTTTCATCACTTTCCACCAAGCCTTTATGTGGTGTCATCAATGTACTGTTGATATTTCCATGATTTATTTATTTTTGTTTTTATGTTCCATTCTGCTGATTTGCAGTAATATAGCTAAGTCATTTTAATTCTCTTTTTGATCTTCTAATCACATGAATTTGCTTACTCTAATGTCATAAACAAAACACCTGACTGTTTTCTTTTACTTCTCTATCAATGCCTAGTATCACTTTTATAATGGGAACCAAGGATAATACAATTCTCTGTGGTACTCCTGTTATAATCTTTTCATCATACAGGTCCCATTTGCTACTACCTTAAACTTTGTCAGCTTAAAATTCCGATTCATCTTCTAATAATCTTCACTAGTTACCATGATGAATGTGTGGAAAGAGAGGCCACTATGTGGGAGGAGAAAAGTGGTAATGCTTGAAAGTACAGTAGTCCCAACAATGTTTTGTGAATGCAAAGCTTGTACTATAGGTGAAAATGTGTAGAAGGTGGATATGTTGGAAATCAAATTTTTAAGGACAGTCTGTAGTGTGGGGAAAGTTGAATGTGTAAGTAATGATAGGGTAACACACAGATGTGATCAAGAGGGCTGAAGACAAGTGTGCTGAAATGGTTTGAATGTGTAGAAAAAATGAAATGAGAGGTTTACAAAGAGGATATACATGTCAAATGTAGAGGAGACAATGAAAGGAGAGAGAAGAGGAGATGTATGTAAGTACTGAGTGAAACAGTTCATGAGTGCTTCAGGTCTGAACATTCATGAAGGTGAATGGTGTGCACAGAGAGTGAGCTGGAGCAATGTGGTATAATAGACTGAAACAGGTAATATGAAGCAGCTGGAGAAAACCACAGAAAGGTCTATGAAGCATGGCTGTGGATAGGAGGTCTCTGGTTTTGGAGTGAAACATATAACGGTCAGAAAAAAGATGTGAAAAAATGAGGCCTTTTCTCTGTGTGTTCCTGCCATTACCTTGCAAAAAAGTATGAAAGGAAACAGAAAAGGATGTTCACTTTTAAAATACTGTTCTGCTTTGTTAAATGCCTTAAAATCATGGAAAATTTTCTTCAGTTTCATTAAAGTTTCACAGGTATTGCTGTAATGAGCTAATAATGGAGTTTACATAACTTTTCCATCAAATGTTCCAATGGGCATCTTTTCATCGCTTTTTCAAAAACATCTTTTTCATGTGAATTCCCACTAAATGGCCTAACTTGCCTAAGCATTAATTTAAAATCCTCCTTTGTGTATCAAGTATCTGCAATTCTAAGAATGTCTGCCATGTTACTTTTCTTTAGACAATGCCTCATCGGTAACATCATTGGTACTGATTTTTATGTTTTATGTTTTGTCTTTTTTCGATAGACGGCTGGAATGCAATGTGGTCCCAAAGCTGAACTCTCTCTAACCCCATGAACTACTCTGCTTATTTATATTGTCATTATGTTGGTCAAACGGTTGAACCAATTTTTCCATGTACTCTGAGCTGAATAACATCTTGTGTATCTCCCTAGCATGTGAAAGTGTCAAGAGAGGCAGCTGGTGGAGCATCTGACCATTGCCTGTTGGAGGCAAGGGTGAACATTTGTTGGTGTTTTCAGTAAAGAGAAGCATGAAGAAGACAAGGAGAGAATGAGTGTAGAATGACAAAAGGGGGGAGCAAACAAAACAGGGAGTGGGTTAGGAATAGGAGTTATTTATGGAAGCAGTGCTGACATGTGCAAGAGAAATGTGTGGCATGTGGAAGGTAGGCAGATTAGAAAAGGAGTGAATGGTGGAATGACAAAGTAAAGTTGCTCGTGAAAGTGTAATGAGAGGTATATGGGTGGTACTTACATGGAAGGAGTGCAAATGGTTGGATGTACAAGAGAAAGCTTCATGAGGTCAAGACTAAGGTGCAGGGTCTAAATATGAGGACAAAGGATAGTTGGGGTGAGCAATTATCAGTAAACTTAAGGGAGAATATGATATTCTGGAAGTGTGAAAAGCAAGAAAACAAATGGGAGCATCACTAATAGTGACAAATTCTGATGTGCTGTTGAATGTATTTATATATTATACTTTGTCGCTGTCTCCTGTGTTAGCAAGGTAGTGCAAGGAAACAGACAAAAGAATGGCCCAACCCACCCACATACACGTGTATATAGATAAACGCCCACATACGCACATATACATACCTATACATTTCAATGTATACATACATATACATACACAGACACATACATATATACACATGCACTTATTCATACATGCTGTCTTCATCCACTTCCGCTGCCACCCCTGCCACACATTAAATGACACCTCCCCTCCCCCTGCGTGCGCGCGAAGTAGTGCTAGGAAAAGACAGCAATGGCCACATTCATCCAAACTCAGACTCTAGCTGTCATGTGTAATGCACCGAAACCACAGCTCCCTTTCCACATGCAGGCCCCACAAAACTTTCCATGGTTTACCCCATATGCTTCCCATGCCCTGGTTCAATCCATTGACAGCATGTCAGCCCCGGTATACAATATCGTTCCAATTCACTCTATTCCTTGCACGCCCTTCACCCTCCTGTATGTTCAGGCCCGATCGCTCCTCTACACAACCCTATCTATAGCCCTTGCCTCACAACCATATAACATTGTTGGAACCACTATTCCTTCAAACATTTTTGCTTTCTGAGATAACGTTCTTGCCTTCCATGCAGTCTTCAACACTCCCAGAACCTTCACCCCCTCCCCCACCCTGTGACTCACTTCCACTTCCATGGTTCCATCCGCTGCCAAATCCACTCCCAGATATCGAAAGCACTTCACTTCCTCTAGTTTTTCTCCAATCAAACTTACCTCCCAATTTACTTGTCCACCCACCCTACTGAACCTAATAACCTAGCTCTTATTCACATTTACTCTCGGCTTCCTTCTTTCACACACTTTACCAAACTCGGTCACCAACTTCTGCAGTATCTTACCCGAATCAGCCACCAGCGCTGTATCATCAGCGAATGACAAATGACTCACTCCCCAAGCCCTCTCATCCCCAATGGACTGCATACTTGCCCCTCTCTCCAAAACTCTTGCAATCACCTCCCTAACAACCCCATCCATAAACAAATTAAACAACTGCAAACCGACATTCACTGGGAACCAATCACTTTCCTCTCTTCCTACTCGTACACATGCCTCACATCCTCGATAAAAGCTTTTCACTGCTTCTAGCAGTTGAATGTGTTTGATAATAAAGTGTAAGAGGTAGGATGTTTGGTTCTGGACAGTGTGCAAAGTGAGAGAGTCATGGAAAGAGTTTTGGTGAAAAGAAGCTGTGTTAAAAGCCTTGTGAAATGTGGCAAGGCAGTTGCAGGAGATGGTACTGCAGTTGAATTTCTTAAGAAATGGGGTTCTTGTTGATTGGTTATTTATGGTTTTCAATGTATGTATGAATCACAGTGTGGTGCATGAGGACTGAAGGAATGCACTCAATGCCACAGTAAAAGGTGAAGGAGACAAAGGTGAGTTTACCTGGTATGTTATATGGGAGAGTGAAGATTGAGAGGGTAAAGCCATGTACAGGGATCTGGATGGAGAGGAACAATGTGGTTTCAGGAGAGGTAGAGGATGTGTGGATCAGGTGTTTGTTTTGAAGATAGAGTATGAGAATTCCTTAGAGAAACAGGAGGATTTGTAAGTAGCATTAATGGATCTAAGAAAGCATATGATAGGGTTAATAGAGATGCCTAGTAGATGGTCTTAAGAATATATGGTGTGGGAAGAAAGCTATTAGAAGCAGTGAGAAGCTTCTATCAAAAGTGTAAGGCGTGGGTACAAGTAGGAAGAAGGGAGAGTGAGTAGTTCTAGGTAAAGGTTGGTGTGTAGCATTCACTCCATATGCCCAAGCCATTTCAACACACCCTTTGCCACTCTCTTCAACACGCTTCTTATTAACACACCTCTCTCTTATCCTTTTCTTACTTTATCAAACCATTTCAATAAAAACTGTCCTCAAATATTTCATTTCCAACACATCCATCCTCCTTTGTGCATCCTTATCTACATCCATGTCTCATATCATACAAGATCTTTGGGACTAATATACATCTAAACATACCTATCTTTGCCCTTAGAGACAATGACTTTTCTTTATGCACATTCCTGAATTAGCTCAGAAACTTGGCCTTCTCATCCACCCTACCCTTTACAACTGGTCCCATGGTTCCATCCACTGCCAAGTTCCTTTCCCAAGTATATGGTCAAAAAAGGTGTCTCTGGTTAAGAGTTTCAACACACCCTTTGCCACTCTCTTCAACACGCTTCTTATTAACACACCTCTCTCTTATCCTTTTCTTACTTTATCAAACCATTTCAATAAAAACTGTCCTCAAATATTTCATTTCCAACACATCCATCCTCCTTCGTGCATCCTTATCTACATCCATGTCTCATATCATACAAGATCTTTGGGATTAATATACATCTAAACATACCTATCTTTGCCCTTAGAGACAATGACTTTTCTTTATGCACATTCCTGAATTAGCTCAGAAACTTAGCCTTCTCATCCACCCTACCCTTTACAACTGGTCCCATGGTTCCATCCACTGCCAAGTTCCTTTCCCAAGTATATGGTCAAAAAAGGTGTCTCTGGTTAAGAGTTGTAACCAATGTGGAGGAAATTCCTTCCTTAACATCTGTATATTCATCTCATGGTGGTGCTTCTACATGAGACTGGTTTCACATCATCATCCTGTTTTTCAAAAGTTCCTTGAACTTGCATATAAAAGTACATAGTTGTGGAAGCGAAAAATTTATGGCATAATTTTTCACTTTATTATTACGTACTTTTGTGTGCAAAAGTTAAAATTCTAGAACTTTTTAAAAATGGGATGATGATGTGAAACCAGTCACAAGTAGAGGCACCACTGTCAAAGACAGAATTTCCTCCACGTAGATTATATCTCTTAATCTGACTCATTTTTTGGTCATATCAACAGTGAAATCATAATGGTTTCACCTACTTATGAGAGAGATAAACAGACAAGCATCTGAAAAGCACATATATTGCACATAAACATTAAAAATAACAGCTAAACATATAAATCTAAAACTTACCTTTAGGTAATAAAAGTATGTTATAGATTTGCACAATGCAAAGCAAAAGCAGATAAATTAATATCTCTTCTGGTCAGATCTTCACACAGCATTTTCAAGTATGTACATGTTAACCATGAACCTCCAAACTCACCTTCCTGACAAAGATTTCTCCTGATGTACGGTTAACCTCAAACTGAGACTGATCTGGATTGTCCATGTAAATTCCTTGACCCGTTAAGAAGTACACAATGTCTTGTACACGATCACGGTCACCATCTGTGGCTGTAACCTGTAAGGTAATTAATCAGTATCAATACCTCAGTCTATGCATGACTAAATTACTTGAGATCTCAAACAACAGGTCATATCTAGACAGTGCTACACAATCAAAGTAATTCTTTACTCATTTACATTATATAATGATCAAAAAGTTCCACTATAGATTAAATTTAATAAACATTTTTTTTTTTTTTTGCTGGTGCCATTTAGTTTGCACATGCAGATGAGAACACTGAACATGAATTAAGCTATTTTTCATGCATTAACAGAGGAGAATAGGATAAAATTTGTGAACAGCAAGACAGCATTCTAAGTACCTTAAAGCATTAATAAAGGGTGGAAAAAATCATGTAATAACTCATGAACACTAATATTAATCACATATATTCTTTAACTGCAAGACAGCATTCTAAGTACCTTAAAGCATCAATAAGGGTGAAAAAATCTGTAATAACTCAAAAATACTACAATCAACCACATAGCTCTGCTGCGTTAACATGAAATGCAACTTTAACAGTGGTTTCTTTACAGTCTGAAGCTTTCTCCTAAAAGGACTGTTCAAACTTCTATCATCTTCCTCTATATTTTTTGGAGGACATTCATTGTTCATGCACAACATCTTAAACAAATCAGCTTTTCAAATTTGTTCTCAATCAACTGCACCATCTGATGTCAACTTGGAACAGTGAATTGTTAAAAAATTTCTTTGAAAACCAAAAATATCAATTTATCTTTTAAAAGACTGCGCTGATCCCTGTATGATGTTTACTCTTGTAATTCATTTGCTTTATTTTCTTCACATGCAATTTTTGTGATATCACTATATTCATATCAAATGAAAGAACACTGCTGTGACAGAAATAAACTATAAACAGGCATTATATGTACTAATTAGCCTCACTAATTAATAGAATCCTTAAAATATCTATGGAGTCTTCAGTCTTTCTCTCAAGAAATAATAATATTCATATGGTCTGTGGTAAATTTTTTTCATACTTGTCTGCTGTTATTCACTCTAACGAGGTAGTGCCACGAAGACACATGACAGCCTCCCCAGCAAGAGTCTTCGAGGAGCAGGAATCCTTATTTGGCTTTCTTCAGTTCCTATTTTTGGAAGGTGACATGACAATTTTAAGTGGTGAGGTTTTCCAGCCCAACTGTCCTGTCCCGTGTAGTTCTCTCTTTGTATATGTAGAATTGATAGTATTTTTACTTCCCTAGCTCCAGTGATAAATTTGACTATTTATTATCATCAAATAAATTACCTATCTGAGCAACAGACTTCTGCCACATTACCCATTCTCATGTTCAAACCAACCGTTATTGATATGTACCTAATACCCTAACATCATAATTGCTGACACACACACACTCAGCTCCTCCCAAAACACTCACTTCACTTCCCCACTCCTCTTGCCTCCAAGTGCATAACCACTTATAATCCTTCTCCTAACATAATCCACTTCCATTTTTAACTGCATGAGTCTGGGACTTGTTTCTTTATACTCTCACACATTCCCACAACTCCTCCTGCAGAAGTGCTCCCTCCTTCTTAGCTCTTACCCTCACACTAACCCCTGACTTTATACCCAAGACATTTCCAAACATTTCTTACCCCCTTGCTCTTTAAGCTTAATTTCACTGAGAACCAGAGCATCCACATTCCTGTACTAAGACAAACTACTTACCACTCCTTTCTTCTTATCTTGGTTACATCCACACACAATGAGAAACTTGATCATTTGATGAGGATGAGCACACCTTGCTTGGCTCTTTTTTCTATTCTATTTATTACAAAACCATAATACAAGAAGGGTAGGGTTTCCAGCCCCCACTCCAATCCCTTTTAGTTGCCTTCTTTAAAATGCAAGGAAGACATGAGATGTAAATGTATATATTAATCAGTCCCAGCATTTCTAAACAATATGGTTATCATTCTATATACTTCACTCTTCTCCTAAAATTAATAAATCAGTCTACCTTGAGTAGTAGTATAGGCAAACCCTCACTGCGCTCCTCTTCAATGGTAGCTTCATAATTAGGTCGGTCGAACTCTGGAGGGCGGTCATTGACATCGGTGATGTGGATGATTACTTTGGTGGTTGCCTCGTTGACACTATCGGTGGCTACTAGACTTAGTTCGTACTGAACCACCAAACAAGCATCCGGGGAACGGAAACAAAAACAGTAAACATGATACCTCACTGGCATGCTTTCTGCAGTAAAACAGAACTCAATATAAAATCAAACTGCTATCAAATCTCCTGCACATGCACCTCACTGGAATAAAATGGGGGCCAAAATAATCTGAAAGTGCATTATAAGGATAAAAAAAATCAAGTTTGTAAGGACTGTGGCATGCACATCAAAGGGAAAATGGCAGCATATAAAAATCTGTCTAAAAGCCTAGACTGTAATTTGTGTTAGGGTCATGAGCATCACATTTATGAAGTAAAGGTAAAAAAATTGTCTTCACTTTCAAAAGGCATCACTGAAATTCTACTGTAAAATGCTCATGACGTTAACAACATTAAACACTGAAAACTAATACATTCAGGAGAAACACAGACAAGTGAGTGGTGCATTCTGAGAGCAAGCCAGAAAAAGATATTCTAAAGGACAGAGACCGTAAGGATATTTTTAGGCAGACTGCGGTCATCTTCCTCGGTGATCTGCGTCTCATACAGTGGCCGATCAAACATGGGTGGATTGTCATTCACATCTTTAACATGAATGACAACTGTAGTGTGGTTTTCATTACGGTTGTCAGATGCCACCAGTCTGAGCTCATACTGGACAAATAAAATTCATGTAAAGTAAAGAAGTATCAGTGTGGACAAGCCTCCATCTATACTGATTAGTCCTGAAAATAAGAAATATAACAACATGGGAATACAGATGGTTACAGTATTATATAAAAATAGCTTTGAAACAATATTCTGGAAATATAATAGTACATCTTTAGAATAAGTCTTTTTCTTCAAAGGAGTCCTATGATAATTCTGAGTAAATGAAACAAGAGAAGAGACTTATGTCCAAGCCATACCATTTAGATTCTTGCTTTTCTTGTTGTAACGAATGATGGAATATACATTCTGATAGTATGAAATACCTTATAGTTTTTCTGAACCCTCAAAAGGTAAGATGATGGTAGCTTGCTTAAAATAATTCTCCAAGTTTAATTTCTGACAGGAAATTAGGTGCACAAAAAACTACAAGTTTGTATTAAAGAATAACAGACATTACAATGCAGCTCAAACAAACCACTGGAACCTAAAAAGATGGTTGCATTCCATTTTTATCAGCCCCTATGAGCCCATTAACCACCAGATCACACTGGTTCAGGTAAAGCACATCATGGGCAACTGGTGTCAAAAGTGAGTTCTTGAACTGGTTTTTCATGGGTAAGAGAGGGAACACTTACATATTTAAGAGTACCCCCCACACGGACATATACATACCTATACAGCTCAACGTATACACATATATATACACACACAGACATATAAATATATACACATGTACATAATTCACACTTGTCTGCCCTATTTCATTCCTGTCGCCGCCCTGCCACACATGAAATGACAACCCCCTCCCCCCGCATGTGCGCGAGGTAGCGCTAGGAAAAGACAACAAAGGCCACATTCGTTCACACTCAGTCTCTAGCTGTCATGTATAATGCACCGAAACCACAGCTCCCTTTCCACATCCACAAAACTTTCCATGGTTTACCCTAAACGCTTCACATGCCCTGGTTCAATCCAGTGACAACACGTCGCCCCCAGTATACCACATCGTTCCAATTCACTCTATTCCTTGCATGCCTTTTACCTTCCTGCAAGTTCAGGCCCTGATCACTCAGAATCTTTTTCACTCCATCTTTCCAACTCCAATTTGGTCTCCCACTTCTTGTTCCTTCCACCTCAGACACATATCACCTCTTTGTCAATCTTTCTTCACTCATTCTCTCCATGTGACCAAACCACTTCAAAACACCCTCTTCTGCTCTCTCAACCACACTCTTTTTATCACCTCACATCTCTCTTACCCTTTCATTATTTACTCGATCAAACCACCTCACACCACATATTGTCCTCAAACATCTCAGTTCCTGCACATCCACCCTCCTCCGCACAACTCTATCTATAGCCCACACCTCGCAACCATATAACATTGTTGGAACCACTATTCCTTCAAACATACCCATTTTTGCTTTCCAAGATAATGTTCTCGACTTCCACACATTCTTCAATGCTCCCAGAACTTTCGCCCCCTCCCCCACCCTATGATTCACTTCCGCTTCCATGGTTCCATCCGCTGCCAAATCCACTCCCAGATACCTAAAACACTTCACTTCCTCCAGTTTTTCTCCATTCAAACTTACCTCCCAATTGACTTGTCCCTCAACCCTACTGTACCTCATAACCTTGCTCTCATTCACATTTACTCTCAACTTTCTTCTTTCACACACTTTACCAAACTCAGTCACCAGCTTCTGTAGGTTCTCACCCGAATCAGCCACTAGCACAATATCATCAGCAAACAACAACTGACTCACTTCCCAAGCTCTCTCATCCACAACAGACTGCATACTCGCCCCTCTTTCCAAAACTCTTGCATTAACCTCCCTAACAACCCCATCCATAAACAAATTAAACAACCATGGAGACATCACGCACCCCTGCCGCAAACCAACATTCACTGAGAACCAATCACTTGCAAACCAACATTCACTGAGAACCAATCACTTTCCTCTCTTCCTACTAGTATACATGCCTTACATCCTTGATAAAAACTTTTTACTGCTTCTAATATACTTAGTTGCCGTCTCCTGTGTTTGCGAGGTAGCACAAGGAAACAGATGAAAGAATGGCCTAACACACCCACATACACATGTATATACATAAATCCCATATATTTATATATAAACATACACAGATTATCTATATTTATCATTTTATTATACTTAATCACTATCTACCATGTTAGCGAGTTAGCACAAGGAAACAAGCGAAAGAATGGCCCAACTCACCCACATACACATGTATATACATAAATGCCCACACACGCACATATATATACCTATACATTTCAATGTATATATACATATACTGGCACATACACATGTAAATATTCATACTTGCTGCTTTCATCCATTCCGCTGCCACTCTGCCACACATGAAATGGCACCCCCTTCCCCCGCGCGAGGTAGCGCTAGGAAAAGACAGCAAAGGCCACATTTGTTCACACTCTCTCTCTAGCTGTCATGTGTAATGCACCGAAACATATACTTATATATTTATTATTCTTTGTTTCTGTCTCCCGTGTTAGCGAGGTAGCACAAGGAAACAGGCGAAAGAATGGCCCAACCCACCCACATACACATGTATATACATCCACGTCCGCACACGCACATAAACATACCAATACATTTTAATGTATACATACATATACATACACAGATATACAAACATATACACATGTACATATTCATACCTACTTGCATTCATCCATTCCAAGCTCTAACCCGCCCCACACAAAACAGCATCGCTATATAGGGGCCTGGATGTGGATAGGGAGCTGTGGTTGTGGTGCATTACACGAGAGCTAGAGAATGAGTGTGAACGAATGTGGCCTATTTTGTCTGTTTTCCTGGCGCAACCTTGATTAGAGCCTCAGTTGCCAATGCTGTCTTAGCTTTAAAAAAAAAAAGAAAGAAAAAAAAACGAATTTATGGAACTGCCTGTACCTTTTAAGTTGCTTAAAAAAAATTTGCAACTTATCACAGTTTACTTAAGTACACTGAATTAGCACTCCAATAAAATCTACTATACAGTATCTCAACAATACAATTCCCTGAGGGAAATGAACAATAACTATGATGAGCCATCAATATTTCATGTTTATATAGTATTGCGGCAAAAGCACCTCACCTATGAGTTCTCTGCATTTTAGTTCTGAAAAACACAACTGATCATAAAGTTATGTTGTAGAAACGCATCAGCAAGATTTAATTCACCTCGCAGATTAACTGCACGTTAAAATAAGTTACTTTAAATCTAGTAAGACGAGACTTTAATGATAACTCACCCGCTTCCTTGTTTCATAATCCAAAGGTCCAGCAACATAGATGGCCCCAGTCATGTTTTTCACAGCAAATGCTCCACCAATGTTACCACCTGTGATCTCATATCTGATCCGAGAGGCTGTAATTACACCATTATAAAGTAATATATACTGCTGGAGCAATAAAATCAACAATGTTAGTAGTGCAGAGACAGATTAATAATCATGTATAAAAAATACAAGCATATATCACAGAACATCAAGTAGATTGGTGAAAAAATGTTTGGGTAAGTTGTGTGAGGAGTTCTTGATAATGTGCTTCGATAAATGTATGTGGAAACGTTTGGGGTAATGAGGTGCCTGGAATATGAAAAGGCATCTATTTGTTACGATGGGGAGGGATGATATGTGTAAAGGCCTAAAGTGTGGAATAGCATAGCTGAGGTATTATTCATGTGGACTTTGTGGGATAAACTCATGAAAAATGAAAGATTCTTTATTCTTAGATACATTCTGCTCTGCAGAACTATGAGTGAGAGAGGAGAAATATAATGTATTTCCTAAAAAATATAGCCACAATAAAGCTGTGCCTAGTATGAAAATAACTCTTTAAACTATTCAGCAATAACACTAAAATGCAATATTTCATATTATCAACAATGATGGGAGATTTAAATTTCCCTTACTCACTGCAGTTTGCAAAAATAACAAAGGAAAAGAGGGAAAACAGCTAGTGAGGTCAAATGTTATTCAAATAAATGTACATAATGTGGCCAGTTATACAGTAACTATGTCAGTAGCTGGTTCTTAAAAATATTCAACTGTGAAGTACTTCCTTCATTCATTTACATATAAAAAAAAAAAAAGAGCCAAAATTTTTTTTCTAATGAATTTCATTTACTGATTTTGGCAATATTCCTTTCATGTCTACACAGCCAAATCTATAATATATATATATATATATATATATATATATATATATATATATATATATATATATATATATATATATAAATCATACTAGTCTATGATGATAGCTATGAAGGTGAAATCGCAATATGGTAGTTCAGATAATTTCATTAAACATAATTCTTACACATGTGCATCACTGCATGTTTCACAGAGACAATCCACCTCATCAGGTTGTGGTGGTGTTGGGACTTAAAAACTTTGAATTGTTTGCACCTGATTAGGTTGATTGTCTTTGTGAAACATGTAGTGATGTACATGAAGAAAAATTACGTTAAGTAAAATCATCTGAACTACAGAATCGCAATTTCACCTTCATATATATATATATATATATATATATATATATATATATATATATATATATATATATGCATATATATATATTTTTTTTTTTTTTTTATACTTTGTCGCTGTCTCCCGCGTTTGCGAGGTAGCGCAAGGAAACAGACGAAAGAAATGGCCCAACCCCCCCCCATACACATGTATATACATACGTCCACACACGCAAATATACATACCTACACAGCTTTCCATGGTTTACCCCAGACGCTTCACATGCCTTGATTCAATCCACTGACAGCACGTCAACCCCGGTATACCACATCGCTCCAATTCACTCTATTCCTTGCCCTCCTTTCACCCTCCTGCATGTTCAGGCCCCGATCACACAAAATCTTTTTCACTCCATCTTTCCACCTCCAATTTGGTCTCCCTCTTCTCCTCGTTCCCTCCACCTCCGACACATATATCCTCTTGGTCAATCTTTCCTCACTCATTCTCTCCATGTGCCCAAACCACTTCAAAACACCCTCTTCTGCTCTCTCAACCACGCTCTTTTTATTTCCACACATCTCTCTTACCCTTACGTTACTCACTCGATCAAACCACCTCACACCACACATTGTCCTCAAACATCTCATTTCCAGCACATCCATCCTCCTGCGCACAACTCTATCCATAGCCCACGCCTCGCAACCATACAACATTGTTGGAACCACTATTCCTTCAAACATACCCATTTTTGCTTTCCGAGATAATGTTCTCGACTTCCACACATTCTTCAAGGCCCCCAGAATTTTCGCCCACTCCCCCACCCTATGATCCACTTCCGCTTCCATGGTTCCATCCGCTGCCAGATCCACTCCCAGATATCTAAAACACTTCACTTCCTCCAGTTTTTCTCCATTCAAACTCACCTCCCAATTGACTTGACCCTCAACCCTACTGTACCTAATAACCTTGCTCTTATTCACATGAATCAGCCACCAGCGCTGTATCATCAGCGAACAACAACTGACTCACTTCCCAAGCTCTCTCATCCCCAACAGACTTCATACTTGCCCCTCTTTCCAAAACTCTTGCATTTACCTCCCTAACAACCCCATCCATAAACAAATTAAACAACCATGGAGACATCACACACCCCTGCCGCAAACCTACATTCACTGAGAACCAATCACTTTCCTCTCTTCCTACACGTACACATGCCTTACATCCTCGATAAAAACTTTTCACTGCTTCTAACAACTTTCCTCCCACACCATATATTCTTAATACCTTCCACAGAGCATCTCTATCAACTCTATCATATGCCTTCTCCAGATCCATAAATGCTACATACAAATCCATTTGCTTTTCTAAGTATTTCTCACATACATTCTTCAAAGCAAACACCTGATCCACACATCCTCTACCACTTCTGAAACCACACTGCTCTTCCCCAATCTGATGCTCTGTACATGCCTTCACCCTCTCAACCAATACCCTTCCATATAATTTACCAGGAATACTCAACAAACTTATACCTCTGTAATTTGAGCACTCACTCTTATCTCCTTTGCCTTTGTACAATGGCACTATGCACGCATTCCGCCAATCCTCAGGCACCTCACCATGAGTCATACATACATTAAATAACCTTACCAACCAGTCAACAATACAGTCACCCCCTTTTTTAATAAATTCCACTGCAATACCATGCAAACCCGCTGCCTTGCCGGCTTTCATCTTCCGCAAAGCTTCACTACCTCTTCTCTGTTTACCAAATCATTTTCCCTAACCCTCTCACTTTGCACACCACCTCGACCAAAACACCCTATATCTGCCACTCTATCATCAAACACATTCAACAAACCTTCAAAATACTCACTCCATCTCCTTCTCACATCACCACTACTTGTTATCACCTCCCCACTTGCGCCCTTCACCGAAGTTCCCATTTGCTCCCTTGTCTTACGCACTTTATTTACCTCCTTCCAGAACATCTTTTTATTCTCCCTAAAATTTACTGATACTCTCTCACCCCAACTCTCATTTGCCCTTTTTTTCACCTCTTGCACCTTTTTTCAAACTATTCGCCATTTCCCGAATTAGCAAGGTAGCGTTAAGAAAAGCAAGGGTACTCACACTCATCAAGATCCTTGGCAGTAACTGTAAGAACAGTATGCTGAATGTCTTCATTTTCATCTACTTCAGCCTCATACAAAGTTTTATCAAAGAAAGGTGGGTTGTCATTCTTATCCGCAATACCAATACGGATGAATTTCGTCACTGTAAAGAGATGAAAAATACATATTAACATATATAAAACAAACCAATGACACTACACTACATAAAAAAGGGGATAAATGACATTCAGCATTACAGATTACGTTATACTGTCCATATACTACCTCTGAATGATCAGCATACTGATCATGAGAATCCTGGGTTTGCAAATACCTGTTTACCAGTTAAGGCATCCAACTCTCCATTGCTTCCAATAAAGTTAAAATATTAAAATATGGTCCATATCTAATAATAGTTCCTCTTTAAAAAATTATCCTGTCAATAGCACGTACATGGGTGATAAATCTTTCTGATACGAGCTTAGCCTCCATTTGAGTCTCTAAAAAAAAAATCCTCACTATCCAGTTACTGTAGGGTATTTCAAAGTGCAGTATGGTGTTAATGTCCATAATTGAAATCAGAAGTATGAATATTTTGGAATACATAAAGAAAATAATTATGAAGAACAAATGCAAAGGTCAAGAATCCAGGCTGTGGAAATGAGCAACATAAGAAGAGCATGTGGTATGACTATCTGAAATGAAGAGGTGAGATCTGGTATGGCAAGTAATGCAAAGAGAATGAACTGTGGAGTGTAGAATAAATGAAATGCAATACTTTCAGGTAACAGTTTGGGCATGTGGAACGAATGCATTTTCTTTTTTTTTTCTTTTTACAAGGAGAGTATATGATAGTATGATGAAAGGGTTGGTGCAAGAGGATGACCACCTGTGATATGGGAGAAAAGAGTGGAAGAGTACTTGAGAGGGAGAAATGGTGTAATAATGTGTGGAATGGTGTATGTGAAGGAAGCATGTACGAACAGGGATAAGTGGAGACTCTTCTGCTATGGCCACCCCCATGATGGGAGTTCCCAGGGGAAACAGGTGTCAGAGATATAGATACAGTAACCCTTCATTTCAATGGACTAATCAGGAGAGAGGATGTCCATTAATGCTGAGAGTTCATTAAATCAAGAATGTAATCCATGGGCCACTTTTTTAATACAATATACGGTTCGCATGCTTTAACTCCTCTATCACTTGATGCCATGTTGATTTGTAAGGATTGCAAAATTACTTAATTCACAATTCTGTGTATTCAACCTAACTGCACAGTAGCTTGAGGGAGACTGAAACTGAAACAAAGCGAGTATACCCAACACTATCAAAAAAGGTGTGATATGAAATGCACATGGTGTGGCATTTGAGAATCTTTTTCTTAAATTTTTCAAACTGCTACTAATGCATCATTATTTGCTCGGTCTGTTCAATCTGAAATCCGTTAAATCGTGGTACATTAAAGAACAACTGTAATAGCAACACATCCTTCTCTAAGTCAATATAGAAAAGAGGCAGGGACAAAAAGTTGGACAAAAGCATCAACTTCTTCCAGGACTATTATGAATCCAGCATGTAATGATTCATTCTACACAAACCAATCTTACATCTATATCAATCCAACTTACACCAGATCCAACAATATCATTAGTTCTATCCAAGTAAAAAGGTAAAATGAACAACGCAAAATTTATGCAACACATAAAATAAAGCCAACAAGATTTGAACGTCATTTTGTGTGGAATAATGTACTCATTTTCAAAGCACTGGGTATACTGAAATAACACGATTAAATGTACTTTTGCTTATCATTCATCATGGAAACTTGCCATAAACAATGAAATTCATCTCCTAATTGCTGATCACTGCACGAAGTACAGTAACTTCCTCCTCTGGAGTCATGTGATATTTGCCAGTAATTACATGTAGCCTGGTATCACCACATCTGAATGAAAAAAAAACTTTCTCCTCTAAGTACATAATATCTGCCAGTAATTACAGGTGGCCTGCTATCATCATATCTGAATTTATAAAAATTATATCTCTCTTTGGGTACATAATATTTGCCAGTAGTTACATGCAGCATTATATTACCACATTTAAATTTACAGAGATATATAAGGCTTCTTCTCTTCAGTCTTTGTTCAGTATTTTTCTAATATAATTTCTTTGAAAATTTTGTAATTAGAACATTGTCCACTATTGTAAATCTCTGTGCAATCTTTTGTGGTGTTAGTGATGGTGGCGGGTAGTAATACTGTTAAGTAGTGATACCATGCTAGCAGGTGGTGGCAGTGGAGCAATGGCTTTTATTGCTGCTGCAGCTTTTGGTAGTGTTAACAATGGTGTCAAGTGGTGAACTGTGGCAGTTGGGGAGTGGTGCTGTTGTAGTGAATGTAATGGAGGTGTGGGTCATAAAGCAGCAGTAACTCTCGCTGTCACACGTCATGGGTCTTCAGGGACTCGTGGCTCTGGGCATCTCTCAACGCTACAGGACCAAGTCTACCAACAAGGGAGACATACATCTTCACAGACCAAATTTTCTCAATTCTATTTGTCCAACTACCTTTCTAGCTCACTTAATGCTGTTTCACAACAACTGATGCTTTATATTCATACTAGTATTATCTTTTTAACAATCCAACAGAGATGTTTGTATGGAAAACTGCTGACTGTAATGAAATAATATAGATGATGAACAACCAGAGCCTAACATCCTTGGAACAACATGAGGATGGCAACTCTCTAGCCCTTGGAGATTTGGTGACAATAGGAGCAGCTGTGAAAGCTTAGGGTCACCCAGGCATAGTGGTGTAGTGTCCACTAAGCGGCAGTAATATTAGGGTGCCAGTGTGGCGGCTTCTGGTGTCCGATGATAAGCTCACCAACACACAATGGAAACCCAAAGGACATGACACAACTTGGCTAGTTTTAACTTTGTAACAAGACTGTTAGGACTGTTACTGAAGGGCAGTTATAACTGATGCTGTCAAGGAGATGGAAGGAGGGAAGAATTATGGCAGGGAGAAGGAGGTAGAAGACAAGGTGGTGGAGAGGCAAGGCAATGGATAGGATGAAAGGGGATGGAAGGAGACAAGGAGATGGAGGGAAGCAAGGAGGGTGGTACAATGTAGGGAAGTATGGAGATGAAAGGAGGGAGAGAGAGAGAGAGAGAGAGAGAGAGAGAGAGAGAGAGAGAGAGAGAGAGAGAGAGAGATATTAAGAATACGGTAGAGAAACGCAAGAAATGAGGGTAAATATTTGAAGGATAAGGAAGATAATAAACATTGATAATGAATGACAAACACTAGAAACGAAGATAATCAGATGGAAAGAGGATGAGAAACAATAAGAATGAAGATAAACTGATGGAAAGTGGATAAGAAACAAGGGATATGCATGTAAAACAAGGAATGATGAAAAGAAATTCTAGGGATGAGGATGAAAAACATGGTGTGGACAAGAAACATCAAGGATGAGGATGAGAAACAAGGGATGAAGATAAGAAATATAAAAGATAAAAATAAACACAAAGGATGAAAATAAAAACATGGTATGATGAAAAACACTAAAGAATATGGGAAATAACGGATGAAAACTGGAAGCTAATGTTATGAGAATGAGAAACACAAGGGAAGAAGATAAGAAACACAAGGGATGAGGATAAGAAATACAAAGGATGATGATAAGAAACAAAAGGGATGACGATGAGAAACACAAAGAATGAAAACGAAAAACACAAGGGATGAGGATGAGAACAAGACTGGGATGAACATGAGAAAGATAAGGGATGAAGATGACAAACACACGGGATGATGAGGATGATAAACACTAGGGATGATGAGAAACTGCTCCACTTTCAACATTGAGATTTGGGGACAGCAGCCACCACCTCTCACTAGCTCTGGGGTCCTTCCTGCTGACAATGACCTGTTGACCCTTCCCAGAGTCCAATAGTTTGGGCCCAAAATGTGAAAATCTGTCTCCTGAATTATCAATGCTTTTATGACAACAATTTACCATATATCTGAAAATTTGTGCAACTAGTATAAAACTATTCAGGAATATAAATACGTCATGGTACATGGAAGATTTTGGCACCCCGGCCACAAAATTCCTTAAAACGCAAAAAAACGAATAGAAAACACGTATTCTAGACAGGTTGCTAGTACAACGTGGCCTTCATGATCTATGTTATAGTATCATATTCTGTAATTATATATATATATATATATATATATATATATATATATATATATATATATATATATATATATATATATATAAAAAGCAAAAATAAAAAAAATATGTATATATATATATATATATATATATATATATATATATATATATATATCTTTTTTCTTTCTTTCAAACTATTCGCCATTTCCCGCGTTAGTGAGGTAGCGTTAAGAACAGAGGACTGCGCCTTTTTTTGGGGGGGGGCTGGAAATCCTCCCCTCCCCTCTTGTTTTTTTTTAATTTTCCAAAAGAAGGAACAGAGAAGGGGGCCAGGTGAGGATATTTCCTCAGAGGCCCAGTCCTCTGTTCTTAACGCTACCTTGTTAATGCGGGAAATGGTGAATAGTTTGAAAGAAAAGAAAAGAAAAGAAATATATATATATATATATATATATATATATATTTATCTATTCATTTTGCTTTGTCGCTGTCTCCCGCGTTTGTGAGGTAGTGCAAGGAAACAGACGAAAGAAATGGCCCAACCCACCCACATACACATGTATATACATACATGTCCACACATGCAAATATACATACCCATACATCTCAATGTACACATATATATACACACACAGACATATACATTAATACACATGCACACAATTCACACTGTCTGCCTTTATTCATTCCCATCACCACCTTGCCACACATGGAATAACATCCCTCTCCCCCTCATGTGTGCGAGGTAGCGCTAGGAAAAGACAACAAAGGCCCCATTCGTTCACTCTCAGTCTCTAGCTGTCATGCAATAATGCCCGAAACTACAGCTCCCTTTCCACATCCAGGCCCCACAGAACTTTCCATGGTTTACCCCAGACGCTTCACGTGCCCTGGTTCAATCCATTGACAGCACGTCGACCCCGGTATACCACATCGATCCAATTCACTCTATTCCTGCATGCCTTTGACCCTCCTGCATGTTCAGGCCCTGATCACTCAAAATCTTTTTCACTCCATCTTTCCACCTCCAATTTGGTCTCCCACTTCTCGTTCCCTCCACCTCCGACACATATATCCTCTTGGTCAATCTTTCCTCACTCATCCTCTCCATGTGCCCAAACCATTTCAAAACACCCTCTTCTGCTCTCTCAACCACGCTCTTCTTATTTCCACACATCTCTCTTACCCTTACATTACTTACTCGATCAAACCACCTCACACCACATATTGTCCTCAAACATCTCATTTCCAGCACATCCACCCTCCTGCGCACTAATCTATCCATAGCCCACGCCTCGCAACCATATAACATTGTTGGAACCACTATTCCTTCAAACATAGCCATTTTTGCTTTCGGAGATAATGTTCTCGACTTCCAAACATTCTTCAAGGCTCCCAGGATTTTCGCCCCCTCCCCCACCCTATGATTCACTTCCGCTTCCATGGTTCCATCCGTTGCCAGATCCACTCTCAGATATCTAAAACACTTTACTTCCTCCAGTTTTTCTCCATTCAAACTCACCTCCCAATTGACTTGACCCTCAACCCTACTGTACCTAATAACCTTGCTCTTATTCACATTTACTCTTAACTTTCTTCTTTCACACACTTTACCAAACTCAGTCACCAGCTTCTGCAGTTTCTCACATGAATCAGCCACCAGCGCTGTATCATCAGCGAACGACAACTGACTCACTTCCCAAGCTCTCTCATCCCTAACAGACTGCAAAACTCTTGCATTCACCTCCCTAACAACCCCATCCATAAACAAATTAAACAACCATGGAGACATCACACACCCCTGCCGCAAACCTACATTCACTGAGAACCAATCACTTTCCTCTCTTCCTACACGCACACATGCCTTACATCCTCGATAAAAACTTTTCACTGCTTCTAACAACTTGCCTCCCACACCATATATTCTTAGTACCTTCCACAGAGCATCTCTATCAACTCTATCATATACATATATATATATATATATATATTATATATATATATATATATATATATAAATATATATATATATATATATATATATATATAAATATCCCTGGGGATAGGGGAGAAAGAATACTTCCCACGTATTCCCTGCGTGTCGTAGAAGGCGACTAAAAGGGGAGGGAGCAGGTGGCTGGAAATCCTCCCCTCTCGTTTTTTTTTTTGATTTTCCAAAAGAAGGAACAGAGAAGGGGGCCAGGTGAGGATTTTCCCTCTAAGGCCCAGTCCTCTGTTCTTAGCGCTACCTCGCAAACGCGGGAAATGGCGAATAGTATGAAAAAAAAAAAAAAAAATATATATATAAATATATATACTTAAATCCTATCACTGTTGCAGGAACGTTCATGATTTTGTGAATAATGACCTAGTTTGTAAGTCAACGAAAGAAAATTAAATCTTAACAAAAAAACCCAATGCACGTTGGCTACATGAAAGTGAAGGTATAAGGATCAACACGTTTAAAACTCTCGCTGACAAGAACGTTCGCTGGAGAAGACAGCCACACTACGAGCACCACTCAACCTTCTACCAGCGAACACTGCCTTACTCCTGGCGAACACCCGCGTCACACCCAGCCCACAATACTGTACCTAATTCACTTTCTATCTTGATATTTACATAACTGTCAAATATGTAAACTCTTTTAATTCCACTCTCAGATGCGTGAGCAAACTACATCCCAATTTACGTCTATTTCTCAGGCATCTCCGAGTCAATATTTAAATTCCACCAGCCGAAGGTAAATAGGAAGGAAGTCTAGCGCAGCCACCATGTTGGTGAGAGAGAGAGAGAGAGAGAGAGAGAGAGAGAGAGAGAGAGAGAGAGAGAGAGAGAGAGAGAGAGAGAGAGAGAGAGAGAATTTTCTCATTTTTGCCCGATGAAAATTCCTTTTCCCCCCGACACGTACAGCCGACGAATCTTGTGCCGTGCTGACCTGCATACAGTGTCGCTGCGTCATGGAAGTCTAGGCAGCGCTAGTGAGGCGGGAAATGCTCGACCATCTTGCAACCGCCATTAAAATTTGCGGATCATTTGGAGCAGCCTTGATGTGTACAACTGTTAGCCTATCTTACCCTTCCCTCCTACCCTGGGCGCACTGGGAGAAATGAGACATGAAAAGTGATGGGTGCACTCTTCTGTATTGCATATTCAATATATAGTAGGAGGAGTTGTGCTGCTGCCATTTACCTGTGTGGCTTGTGGTGGTCATAACATGTGTGGCTTGTGGCGGTCATAACATGCGTGGCTTGTGGTGGTGATAACATGTGTGGCTTGTGGTGATGATAACATGTGTGGCTTGTGGTGGTGATAACATGTGTGGCTTGTGGTGGTCATAACATGTGTGGCTTGTGGCGGTCATAACATGTGTGGCTTGTGGCGGTCATAACATGTGTGGCTTGTGGTGGTCATAACATGTGTGGCTTGTGGTGGTCATAACATGTGTGGCTTGTGGCGGTCATAACATGTGTGGCTTGTGGTGGTCATAACATGTGTGGCTTGTGGTGGTCATAACACGTATGGCTTGTGGTGGTCACAACTGGTCATAACATGTGTGGCTTGTGGCGGTCATAACATGTGTGGCTTGTGGCGGTCATAACATGTGGCTTGTGGTGGTCATAACATGTGGTTTGTGGAGGTCATAACATGTGTGGCTTGTGGTGGTATAACGTGTGGCTTGTGGTGGTCATAACATTACGTGGTCAATATAGATAAACAGTTTACAAATTTAGCCTAAGACAGTAATGTCCTGTTAATCAAGATCTTCACTAATGCTCATGTTACAATTCTCTGTGTCTTAAATAAGAGAAAATTTAGTGATATTTCTTTTGATCACAGAATTACAGGTTTTAAAGAAAGCAGTATTGATCTAATCAATACAGAGGTAAGGATTTCTAACGTACATGAGTAAATCATTGGAATATTGTCCTGTTCTTATGCAATAATGTTTTTGTTTAAGACAACCAGAGATGTTCTTTGCCAGTTTGCCTAATACATAACACACTACAGCTGTTGCAAGGGATTCTGTCAACACAAACCGCAGAGTTTTCTGGTTTTTGATACAATCATTCTTAACAATATTGTTGTTGCTGAAAGTGAACTTAACACCAAAGGTTTTGAGTACGTGGGGATATAAAGTAAAATCATCACTAAATTGCAAAACTAAAATATTCTAAATAGCTTGAGGTATTTTACGAGTTATTCATCCATCTATTTCTAATGAGAAATAATGGCTCATAATGAAAAAAATACAATACGATAAAATTATTTCCTTGGTCGAAATGTATTCTATAAAGTAAACCTCAGTTTACAATACTGTTCATAACAATTAAAGCAACTTATATATTACCAATCTATACGCCATTTCGCAAGACAACATAAACATAGTTCATGTTGTAACAACTTGTAAAACAAATTACTTAACACGAAGGTTGTTAATAACACAAAATTGTCATATAATGTCTAAAATAACCTCTCTCTCTCTCTCTCTCTCTCTCTCTCTCTCTCTCTCTCTCTCTCTCTCTCTATTTTCTCTACAGATTAGCCAAAACTGATCATATCATCCTTACAAATTTTCAAGCTTAATTCTAAGCCCTCACCACAGGGACAAATAAATGTATAATATGCAAGATAAAAATAATTCATAACAGCTTCATGGCTTCAGTAGATATTAGACTTCAAATAACGGTGAAGGAATAACCAGGCGAAGGTGGCCATGATAATCAATTAATCATATGAGAGAATATGATTAATGTGGGCTGGTTACTTGTACGTGCTGGATATGCATACAAACTGAAGATTAATCTACATAATACAAGAAGTCTTACATAAGGTATTTTATGATTTATATACATTTAGTGGTCATTTGTTGTATACTACGCTATGTAGCATATATTACGCAATGTAAAGTTTATAACTACGCTATGTAGTATACACTACGCTATGTAAAGTTCATAACTACGCTTTGTAGTATACACTACACTATATAAAGTTTGTAACTACGCTTTGTAGTAAACACTACGCTATGTAAAGTTTGTAAATACGCTATGTAGTATACATTACGCTATGTAAAGTTTGTAACTACGCTTTCTAGTATACATTACACTATGTAAAGTTTGTAAATACGCTATGTAGTATACATTACGCTATGTAAAGTTTGTAACTACGCTTTCTAGTATACATTACACTATGTAAAATTTGTAAATACGCTATGTAGTATACATTACGCTATGTAAAGTTTGTAACTACGCTTTCTAGTATACATTACACTATGTAAAGTTTGTAAATACGCTATGTAGTATACATTACGCTATGTAGAGTTTATAACTACGCTAGCTATGTAGTATACAATACGCTATGTAGAGTTTATAACTACGCTATATTAAGTGACAAACTAGCTAAACTACAACAGTTGTGACCATTAACATACTTGGTTACATTATCATAACAAACTGGTCAATGTGGACCTCACTGTTTCAGTAACGAGCGACCGATGAAACAGTACTGCCTGTTTCACCCACCATCTTGATGAAACATTGACAGTTTCATAATAACCAAGTGTTCATCATCTGCTAAATGTATAATAATTCGTTTCATCGAACAACAATCTCTTAATCACGGAATTCAGCCATTTATATTATCAAGCATTAAATTTATTTTCATACAAAAATATGGAAACAGGTTTCATTATACATTACCCTCGTTAGAACAGCTGTAATCAGGGTCATACAACTGTGACTAATATCAAACTAAATCTAATATTCAAATAACCTAAATAATAAACTCTATATTCTTTAAGATACAATATGTTCTCATAAATCACACTTCTTTTGAGCTTATTATTGAGTTCACAATACGACAAAATCCTGATTATATGTCTCGTTATATAACTACATTATATCAACATATCTCGCTTTAATATGATATATTCATATATTTACATCAAATGTGAAATACATTATGATCTACAATATTACACACACACACACACACACACACACATATATATATATATATATATATATATATATATATATATATATATATATATACATATATATATATACATATATATATATATATATATATTTATATATATATATATATATATATATATATATATTTTTTTTTTTATACTTTGTCGCTGTCTCCCGCGTTTGCGAGGTAGCGCAAGGAAACAGACGAAAGAAATGGCCCCACCCCCCCCCCCCCCCCCCATACACATGTATATACATACGTCCACACACGCAAATATACATACCTACACAGCTTTCCATGGTTTACCCCAGACGCTTCACATGCCTTGATTCAATCCACTGACAGCACGTCAGCCCCGGTATACCACATCGCTCCAATTCACTCTATTCCTTGCCCTCCTTTCACCCTCCTGCATGTTCAGGCCCCGATCACACAAAATCTTTTTCACTCCATCCTTCCACCTCCAACTTGGTCTCCCTCTTCTCCTTGTTCCCTCCACCTCCGACACATATATCCTCTTGGTCAATCTTTCCTCACTCATCCTCTCCATGTGCCCAAACCACTTCAAAACACCCTCTTCTGCTCTCTCAACCACGCTCTTTTTATTTCCACATATCTCTCTTACCCTTACGTTACTCACTCGATCAAACCACCTCACACCACACATTGTCCTCAAACATCTCATTTCCAGCACATCCATCCTCCTGCGCACAACTCTATCCATAGCCCACGCCTCGCAACCATACAACATTGTTGGAAACCACTATTCCTTCAAACATACCCATTTTTGCTTTCCGAGATAATGTTCTCGACTTCCACACATTCTTCAAGGCCCCCAGAATTTTCGCCCCCTCCCCCACCCTATGATCCACTTCCGCTTCCATGGTTCCATCCGCTGCCAGATCCACTCCCAGATATCTAAAACACTTCACTTCCTCCAGTTTTTCTCCATTCAAACTCACCTCCCAATTGACTTGACCCTCAACCCTACTGTACCTAATAACCTTGCTCTTATTCACATTTACTCTAACTTTCTTCTTCCACACACTTTTCCAAACTCAGTCACCAGCTTCTGCAGTTTCTCACATGAATCAGCCACCAGCGCTGTATCATCAGCGAACAACAACTGACTCACTTCCCAAGCTCTCTCATCCCCAACAGACTTCATACTTGCCCCTCTTTCCAAAACTCTTGCATTTACCTCTCTAACAACCCCATCCATAAACAAATTAAACAACCATGGAAACATCACACACCCCTGCCGCAAACCTACATTCACTGAGAACCAATCACTTTCCTCTCTTCCTACACGTACACATGCCTTACATCCTCGATAAAAACTTTTCACTGCTTCTAACAACTTTCCTCCCACACCATATATTCTTAATACCTTCCACAGAGCATCTCTATCAACTCTATCATATGCCTTCTCCAGATCCATAAATGCTACATACAAATCCATTTGCTTTTCTAAGTATTTCTCACATACATTCTTCAAAGCAAACACCTGATCCACACATCCTCTACCACTTCTGAAACCACACTGCTCTTCCCCAATCTGATGCTCTGTACATGCCTTCACCCTCTCAATCAATACCCTCCCATATAATTTACCAGGAATACTCAACAAACTTATACCTCTGTAATTTGAGCACTCACTCTTATCCCCTTTGCCTTTGACAATGGCACTATGCATGCATTCCGCCAATCCTCAGGCACCTCACCATGAGTCATACATACATTAAATAACCTTACCAACCAGTCAACAATACAGTCACCCCCTTTTTTAATAAATTCCACTGCAATACCATCCAAACCCGCTGCCTTGCCGGCTTTCATCTTCCGCAAAGCTTTCACTACCTCTTCTCTGTTTACCAAATCATTTTCCCTAACCCTCTCACTTTGCACACCACCTCGACCAAAACACCCTATATCTGCCACTCTATCATATATATATATATATATATATATATATATATATATATATATATATATATATATATATATATATATATATATGGGCTGGAAATCCTCCACTCTTGTTTTCAATTTTTCCAAAAGAAGGAACAGAGAAGGGGGCCAAGTGAGGATATTCCCTCTAAGGCTCAGTTCTCTGTTCTCAACGCTACCTCGTAAACACGGGAAATGGCGAATATGTATGAAAATATATATATAAAAGTTCATTAAGAGCTGCCAATCAACGTTAAATTCAAAACATTTTCATATAAACACAGGACAGGCAGCAATTTTACATTTTCAAAATTCAAATTATTTGAATATTTACGTTTCATCGGAAGTGTTTACAAATTTACGTAACACAATATCCGTTTCCGCCGCGGAACACCTTAAAACATGAGGGGAAACGGCCTTAAATTTTAGGAAAGGAAGGAATATTTTTGCATTCTGGCGGAAGACCCGATTTCTTTCCCTTTTTTTTTTTTTTTCTGCGACCATGTTGGAGGGTGGCGAGGTGGGTCGGTGTGCCTTGGGCCGTGCACATGGGAGAAGCCATTACCCTCCTCCTGTACCTCATGACCCGCCAAAAACCAGGTATGGTCGCTGCTTCTTTTTGTTGCTGCGAGATTTACTTTATGGCGGCGAGTGTTTGGTGGCTCCTGTGTATCCCCGCCACCACTGCCGGCATCACCCGTATACCCCAAGACCTTAAGGCTGCATATCCTCTCGACGCAGGTGTGTCGGGTTGGGCCACTATGACACTAACACCAGACTCACGGTGGCTAGCGCCATCGTAACCGCTTTTTTGCATATTTTCTTTCATGGGTATTTTGTTTTTATCTCAGTGCTGGCGGATGGTTTGTTCTTGACGTGGTTCCTGTAGCCACGAGCTTGAATAACACTTTCTACATCCGTGCGCATTGTTACTACTCTTAAATATTTCTCTTATAAACCGGGGCTAACCTAGCCAGAATGACTTTGAACGATTGGCTCCTGAGTGGACTCCCGTCCTTACGATACCAACTACCGCCATTTTTTTTTGTTGATAGTATTTAAATGGCAATTACTCAACGCTCTCATTCTATCCCCCGGCATGAGTGGATACAGCAAATACATGGCAACACACTGGAAATAAGCCGTCCATTGAGCAACGGGATTTGGCGCCACTTGTGACGTCACCTGGCGATTACTCCCCCAGCGATCATTTTGCCCAACGGGATGTGACGTCACCTGGCGATTACTCCTCCAGCGATCATTTTGCCCAACGACTTAATGTCAGGTCAACAAGACCCGCTCTACCTCCCGGGTCTCTAATCTTTCCCGATGGCTCATGTTGACCTTGTTTTAGCTTTCCCAAGGTTCACCAATCCGGTCGCCCTTGTTCACGTCTTTCCAGCTTAAAATATCAAGCTTATATAGGCTTTACTGATGGGAAATGAGCCAGTGTTAGCCTAGCTACGACCGGGATGATCAACTTTAATTTAATTTTGCATGACCAGCCCAACTGGTCTTGTTAATCCATCTTACCCTTTTCGTATATCAAAGGTCGCTTAGGTTAGCCGGTCTGTATATCCAGCGGTCACTCCAGAACCACATGACCTTATTGGGTTTCTGTTCAATCAGGCTATTTGATGCAGCGACCAGCAACCCCCTCGCACTCAGCAGCGTGCATGATGACATGATCTCAAATATTCAGTGAATAATTTCAGTTTTCCTCCATGTTGGGCCATCTGGTCTAATATCTGAAGTTTAACTCTTGAAGAGTCCTATTACGTCATTTATATCATGACTTCACTTGAATTATGCTCAAGTTCTCTTGTCAA